>NW_012104410.1:1153229-1164460 GCF_000951045.1 Mandrillus leucophaeus | reverse complement strand
TTGTCCGGCCCATCCCCCACACCGGCGCGGCCCTAACCAATCTCGGGATCCCAGCTCATGCCCCCAGACTACTGCCACCATACTGGATACCCTCACCTCTGCTTCCCACATTCTCGGAGTCCCCCAAATCTTCAGACTTCCTGTCAGGTCCTACACCTGCCCTCCAATGACCACACTGATCAGATCCCTCCTCTCCAGCCCCGGCTCCTTCCCAGCATCCCTCCCCCACCAGCTTCCACCTGCTCTGTACATACCCCCTAGCTCCTTCTCTTTCCTATCTCAGTCCTTCCTCAGGTCTTCCCATCCCTGAGATTCCACCACCTTTCCCTTTTCATCTTAATTGTGGTGGGTGGGGAAGTGGGGTGCTCACACAAGGGGCAGCAGGTTCCATCAGATAAAGGGCAATGGAAGGAAATATAATCATAGCACCCCTCGTGTTCCTGATCTGGTTTCCCCCCTCCCTCTCCCTTGCCCTTCCTGATTCATTTTGCCCCAGCTTCAGGGAGCGGTTCCCCTTCATGTCTACTGTTGGAGGGCAGGTGGGAGGGGACTGTTTTATGGACCTTTCCAGGCCGTGTCCAAGCCAGCATCCCAGGGAAGAGGTTCTGGAGTGAGATGGGCTCTGGGAGGTGCTGGCCTTCACCCCTCCCCAGGGAGCCCTCATCTAGGTCACCGGGGCCTCCTGACCTTGGCCTGGAGCAGCACTTCAGTGGCTCACATTCCACCTGCGCAGGGATTGGGCCCAGGAGTCCTCACCTTCAGCCTGGTGTCTCCTTAGTTGCTGGAGGAGGGTGGGAAGCACCCACCTGACTCCACTGGTGCCCTCTTCCCCACTCCCCACTCCCACTCCTAGTTGGTGTTTGTGGACTTAAACCAGGGGAGGGGGTTGTGCAAGAGCTAAGGTTCTCACCCTGGAGGAAGGACCCAGGTAGGACAGGAACCATTCTCAGGGTATGGATGCTGGGATGGCCAGTCCACAAGTCATCCTCGGGGTCCTGTGTCCTCAGCCCCTCTGGAGAGCAGGCTGGGATGATGGGACAGAGCATAGACAGAACCAGGAGACTGCTCTCCGCTTCCATCCCGCTCCTCTCTCCCTACTGTTTTCATCCAACTTGGGTTTCCTGGCCCAGACTGAGTTTCTGTTTGAATTCCCATTCCCCACCCAGCCTGTGAGGAAGCCCAGGGCTGAGAAGAACTCTGGAACAGAGTCGGGGGTCTCTAAATCGGAAGGACTAAGGCCTGGAGACTGGGAGCTGAGAGCAGCCGTCTGTCTCCCCTTTCTGATGAAAGCCTGTCTCCAACTTGGTCTGTCTGTCTTTCTGCCAAACACATCACACATTCACACCGATAAACACACAGCTGAAGATCACACCACCTGACCATTCATGGTGTCACCAAAGCCCCCAACGCAGAATGTTGATATATAAATGATGTACGCACAGTACATGACACTTATTCACACTCCACCCATGCACAGATTGATCACAGCCTGCCTAACACACACAGACACACCCGTTCTCCTGTTTGGCTTTTCCTTGGATGTGACTGGGGCTTCTGAGAAGCTGAGGTAAAAAAGTGAGTCCTTAGAGAGGCTTCTTTCCAACCAAGAGTAGGCCAAGAGATTGACCTTGTTAGTCAGACCAGTTATCTGAACCCAGTCATGGTCCCTGCCTTCAGCGCTACCCAAATGGAGCAGAATGGATGAGGCCACCATCTATTTCACAGGGATACTAAAGCCCATTTCCTGCCATTAACCCCACCCAGCCAGTGAAACTACTGGGGAGAGGCAAAGGAGAGTCCAGAGGGCAGGGCTTTTCCGACTCTTACCACTTTCCCCCACTTCTTGTTCTCTCACCAGTGTCTCATTGGAAACCCTAAAGACCTGTCACAGAGACGGGCTCGGCTGAGGAGATAAAAATTCCAAGTCCCCAGCAACTATTTTTCACTTGATCCCTCTACCTGGAAGATAAGGTTTCAGTCCTAATTCTGTCCTATTCTTAGGAGAGAGCCCAGCCATCCCCCAATCTTCAGTCTCAGCTACATTCCAGTCTTGCCTCTCCCTAGCTTCCTAGAGGCCAAAAGGGAGGAGAACTGTTGAGGGAGGCAGTTTTCATGCCTCTGAGCCCCTGGTTTCATCCCCTGATAGTAGAAAACCTCAGAGAAACTCCCATCCTCTCCCTTCCACATGTGAACTCTTGGCAGGAGACTGCAAAGACATCTGCTGACCCAGGGTGGGGACAGGGATGGTTCCTAATCCCGCCCAGCCCCGCAGCTCTGCCCTAGAAACCCTCATGATCAGGGAGAGAAGGTTCAGAAGATCCCTGGGTTGCCTCGGGCCAGCCCAGGTGCTTAGGTCGCCCCACTTAGTCCCCATGATTCACTAGGAGCTCCTACTCTCTCCTGAGTTCTTTTACTCCCTCTAGAAGTTGTTGCCTTTAAGAGGTCCAGAGAGGGAATGTGTTAGGGTGACCAGGGGCCCAGAGATGGGAGGCTGGGAACATCTGTCTCCTGGGACCAGAGGCTGGGCTTGGTGATAGTCTTACCCCAGATTGGAGGCCCAAAGGGTTCAGAGGCTTCAGCTGAAGGCCCTAGGATCTAGGGTGCTTTGGGACTTCATGTCAGAGGCCTCTGGTAGATTGGCTTCACTGTAGGAGATAAGTCAAGGCGACAGAGTTGGATGTTCATGGTATGATGGACCAAGGCAGGAGTCCAGGTTCAGATACCAGATCTGCTATTAACTCATGGTGTGACGTTGGGCAAACCACTTCTATGTTCTGTAAAATGGGAGCATTGGGCCAGTTATCGATCAGGTCCCTTTCAGTGCTATGAAGATTGGGCTAAGAGAGAAACAGAAGACTGAGGCTCAGAGCCCTCAGGCATATTAAGGGATAGAAATGGTCTGGGGACCTTGGTTCAACACAGATATCTGTGTTGGGGGAATGCTGGACATGAGCTTGCGCTAGGGTTCCCAGCTCACCCCAGTCTGCCTCCACAGATGGACCCTGTACAGAAGGCTGTGCTCTCCCACACTTTTGGGGGACCCTTGCTCAAGACCAAGCGCCCCGTCATTTCCTGTAATGTCTGTCAAATCCGCTTCAATTCTCAGGTAAGAAGCCAAGCTGCTCATCTACCCAATGGGTGGGGCAGGGGCAGCAGGGGACCTTGAGGGAGGGCAGAGGCTGGGTAAGAAGGCTTACTCTGGGTGAGGGACAGGGATTAAGGGGATAGTAGGCAAAGAGCAGGGAATAGGGATACCGCAGGAGAGGCAGGGTCTTGTGGAAGGCACTGGAGAGGGACAAGACATTGCTGTGTATTTTGACATGAAGTAGATCAGTCCTCTAACGTTGATCCCTCCTTCCCTTGAGACTTGGGCATCCCTGGTTCAGAGCTTCTTGGAACATAGGTGGCCATCAGTGTCTGAGCAGGAGTGTGGCCTCTGGCTCACTGGTTCTTGGGCACGGGGCAGAGTTAGGTCATTGGCTCCCCCACAGAGCCTCTGTCCTCTTTGGCCTCTGCTAAACTCCTCCCTGGCCCACCCACTTCCCTCTAACTTTCTGGCTTCCTTCTCTCTCCACCCCATTTCCATTCTCCTCCCTCCAAATCACACACAAGGCCTGGCCCCTACTCTTCTCCTATGGGGCTTTCCCCTGGGAAGAAGCTACCCAAAACCCAAAACCCAAACGTCCAGCCTCCCAGATTTCCTCCCTCTGAGGCTCCACTGGAACTCTGTGGAGTGTGTGCGGGTCTAGAGGGGACTTTGTGGGGTGCAGGTCCTGAGAGCTTTTGGAGAAAAACAGAGAGCCTCATTCTGCTGAGTACGGGAAAATAAAAGCATGTTCTGTTTCTCTACCCAGTACCCAGACACACACACACACACACACACACTCTCTCTCTCTCCATACTACTGGGCTCTGCACACCGCTACCCTACCTCTAGGCTGTCAATCTTCTTTTCCTGCCTATCCACACCTTTTATTTCTGCCCTTGTCTGGGTGACCCTGTGCCTCCAGGATTGTACATTCTTAGCGGGGGTATATATGGGAGTGGAGCAGGGTGGGGAGGGGAAGGCAGGACTAACCCAGCATTAGGCCTCTCCTTTAAGCTTGGACCCCAGGCATCCTGTCTATCAACCCTGGCTCCACTCACTGGTGGATGGTGGACGACTAGAGGGGCAGGGAGCCAAAAGCTGATAGCCCTTCCCTCTTTTTGCCCTACCCTACCCTCCCCCATCAAATGGTTCTGTTTTGACAGCTGTCTCCACTGCTGTTTCTGTCCCCAGAGTTGGGCTTGGGGCCAGGGTCCTCCAGGGTGTCCACAGAGACTTCAGGGAAAATGAGACCGAGGGTGGAGTAGTCAGGACAGAGCCCAGGCATCAGGGATCCTGGGACTTCCAGCCTCAGGGTGAAAGCAGCAAAGGCTGGATCCTAGGGGCAGAGGACTTGGGCACATAGCCTTGGGATCTAAGAGGATGCTGACTGACTGGATTGCTAGGCCTCTCCCAATTTATAACTCTTCCATAGGTTTGTGGTCCCCCTCTCTCTACTAGGACTAGGTAAGGGGTCTGAGTCAGCAGCCAGGCCCTGGGTGTGGTGGTAGGGTGGAGTCTGAACTAGGTGGGGGCCTAGGTTCCCAGGGACTCAAGCTTGAGAAGCTAGTCTGAGCCCCAGGAATAATCAGGACTTATTGGCATGGAGCTTTATATCTCATTGGTATACAGAAAAATTAACTGCAGCCTGCTGAGATCACCCAGGACTTGAGGGAGCTCTGTGGGGAGATCCGTCAGATGAAAGGTGATCTCAGATTCCATTTTCTTCCTCCATCCCTAAAGAGCCAGGCTGAGGCACACTACAAGGGTAACCGCCACGCCCGACGAGTCAAAGGCATTGAGGCCGCCAAGACCAGAGGCAGGGAGTCTGGCATCCGAGAACCTGGAGACCCAGCCCCCCCAGGCAGCACCCCGACAAATGGGGATGGTGTAGCACCCCGTCCAGGTGTGTCTGAATCCCCCCATATTCTTCAACTGATCTCTGTCTTCTCTCTTCTCTCCCCCTTTCCCAGAACTCTCCTCTGCTTCCATCTCTCTCTTCCTCAGTCCCTATACCCCCACCCCCACCCAAGGTGAGTCCTGGAGCCAAGCACAGTGATGTAAAATTTCCATCCTGTCACCCTTACCCCCACCACAGCTCCTCTCAACAGAGTCCCCACTGTCTGTCCTCCCCACAGCCCAGTGACTCAGAGAGGGGCTAGGGTGAGGCCACCTGGCAAACATCCCCAAGAAAAAGAGAACCATCAAATCCAGAGAGAGGCCTTTTCATCTTAGGGAGAGGGGCAGGGAAGGGAATCAGAATATCTGAGTTCCTGCCCCACTGGGGCTCCCCTCAGGGAAGACAGACAGTGCAAGAAACCTAGGAAACTCCCTGGATGATGTTGGGTAGTAGATCTTTTGACCTCCCTAGTCAGAGGTGTTTGTGTTTGTTTGTTTGTTTGTTTGTTTGTTTGTTTGTTTCTGGGAAATAGAGGAGTGAGACTAAGATCTTTGAGGTCTTTTCCAAGTTTACAAGATTCCTTTTTCCTCATGGCTGCTGACCATCCTCAGCCATACTTCCAGCCAAGAAACTGGAACAGGAATATTGAGATAGGAAGATATGAGCCACCCCCATCCTGGGATTACCACATCAGATGTCAATCATGGCCAATTCCAGAGAGACCTAACATCTCCATCCTTATCCTTGCCTGGCCTTCCTGCCCCACCCTAAGAAGAATGAGAAACAAACATCTGTACTACCAGATTGGAAACCAGGCCCCCATTCTCAATAAACACACACACACACACACACACACACACACACACACAAAACCCCCTCAGGGATGCACAGAGAGAGTGAGTGGGCAGGTGGGGAAACTGAGTTCTGTTTTTTGTTTTTTGTTTGTTTGTTTTTTGAGACGGAGTCTCACTCTGTCTCCCAGGCTGGAGTGCAGTGACACAATCTCAGCTCACTGCAATCTCCACCTCCTGGGCTCAAGCGATTCTCCTGCCTCAGCCTCCTGAGTAGCTGGGATTACAGACACCCACCACCTCGCCTGGGTAATTTTTGTATTTTTAGTATAGAAAGGGTTTCACCGTGTTGCCCAGGCTGGTCTCAAACTCCTGACCTCAAGAGATCCACCCACCTCCGCCTCCCAAAGTGCTGGGATCACAGGCGTGAGCCACCGTCCCGGCCATGGGAAGCTGAGTTCTAATTGTTCTTTGGCTGCTTCTTAGCCTGATCATCTTGGGTTAGTTTGTTAACATCTCTGTAAAATGGAGAGGAAGAGGATGATGATGATGGTGATGATGGTGATAGCTAACATTTCTTGAACAGCACTTCACACGTATTACCTCATGTAGTTCCTACAGTATCTGAGGATATAGGCAGGATAACTATACCTGCCCTGCTTTATAAACCATGAAGTCCTGTCCAGACTGAGATGTGGATGTGCTGTCTGGATTGGGATGGAGGTGAAGAATGTCAGAAAAAAGTAAGAGAAATAAGGGGAAGGACATAGAATGAACAAGCAAATGGGTACCTGGAGGGGTGAGGAGTTCCCCTCCCACAAGCTCCCCACCCCCACTGCCAGCCTCGCCATGACCCGGAAACTGGATCAGCTGCTGGAGCAAGAATGGGAGTGCTAGAGTTTCCCCTGTACAGAGGCCAGAACCCAGCACTGAGGCCTAGGGCCTGTGCATCTTTAATCAAGCCATGAATTATAGAGCAGCCTGCATCCCTGTTTCTTCCCTCTCCGGTTCTGCTGTTTCTGTTTCCCTTTTGCCATGCCTGTGTTTCTCTCTCCAGACCTTTCCTCACCCTGCCTCTGCCCCTTCCTAGGGCTCTTTCGTGTACTTCCCAGGGGCTGGGCAAGACTCCGGGAAGGGGCTGTCCTGGCAGGAAGCCCAGACTGGCTGGCAGGCCACTGAGGGCTATATCCTTGTTCCATGCCTCTCCCCCTGGCTGGGCTTGCTGCCGGCTTCACCCTGAAGGTAGGCTGGTGAGGCTGGACCCCTTGGCCATTCCCAGCTAATGGAGAATGAGCCAAGCGTTGGAGTTTCACACCCAGCCTGCGGCAGCTGGACCACATCTGGCTCTGGACCAGGACATGAGAGCATGCATGTTGTAACAGGGTGGGGACTCCTGGTCTCTTGCCCTCCAGGAAATCGGGTGGGGGGGGGGACTCTTCCACATGAAGAGTCTTCTCCAAGAGCCATCTAGGGTGATCCCCATGTTTCTCCCCCAACAACAGTTTCCATGGAGAATGGACTGGGGCCAGCCCCAGGATCCCCAGAGAAACAGCCTGGCTCCCCATCCCCTCCCAGCATTCCGGAGACTGGTCAGGGTGTAACCAAGGGTGAAGGGGGGACTCCAGCCCCAGCTTCCTTGCCTGGGGGTAGCAAGGAAGAGGAGGAGAAAGCCAAGCGGCTGCTCTACTGTGCTCTGTGCAAGGTGGCTGTGAACTCCCTGTCCCAGCTTGAGGCACATAACAAAGGTATGGACTCCCCTGCCCCCACCCAGACTCTCCTGTCCTCAGGCCACCCCTGCCTCTACATCCTAATGCTCCTGGCTTCCAACATCCCTAGACCATCTAAGACCTATCAGCCTATCTGCCTATCTCCTTCTCCAGCCCTCTCCCCTGTTCCTTAGCCCTTTACTTCCTCAGCTCCCCCTTCCACCTTACTCCTTACCTATGACTCTCTCCTGATCCACCTGTTTGGGAGGGTCCCAAGGAGCTTGGAAAGAACCCACACTGCGCCCACCCCTTCCCCCTCATATTGTAACTGGGAACGTGCAGATTTGAGGCCCAGTAGGCCTGGATAATTTTTCTTCCACCCCTTACCTCCTGCCCTCCCTGGGCTCCAGGTACTAAGCACAAGACAATTCTGGAGGCCCGAAGTGGGCTGGGGCCCATCAAAGCTTACCCTCGGCTGGGGCCTCCCACCCCGGGGGAACCAGAGGCTCCTGCCCAGGACCGAACTTTCCACTGTGAGATCTGCAATGTCAAGGTCAACTCGGAGGTCCAACTGAAACAGGTGGGTCTAAGGCCCTTCCCAGAAATTCTGGGAAGCTCCACCCTCTAAGTGGGGAAGGAGAGCAAGGAGCTTGAGTAAAGGCCTTTCTTCAGGGTTTTCCCCAGCGGGCCAGATGGGAGGGGCCCGGTGCTTGGAGCTTGATTATACCCCCTTGCTGTTGCCCCTTTCCGGGAGCTCACAGCCCCCTACCCACTGGTCTCTGCAGCACATCTCCAGCCGGCGGCACCGAGACGGAGTGGCCGGGAAGCCCAACCCACTACTGAGCCGTCACAAGAAGTCTAGGGGCGCCGGGGAGCTGGCGGTGAGGCCTGGATGCTGGGGAATTCGGCAAGGGGAGGGCGCGGGCGGGGAGGAGAGAGGGACGCGGGCTTTGCCCAGGGAGAGGCATGGTTTGCAGGACCGCTGGGTGACTTCTCTCTTCCTCTGCCTTTCGCCCGCTTCAGGGCACGCTGACTTTCTCCAAGGAGCTGCCCAAGTCCCTGGCGGGCGGCCTTCTCCCCAGCCCCCTGGCGGTGGCTGCAGTGATGGCAGCGGCAGCAGGCTCGCCGCTGTCCCTGCGCCCGGCTCCAGCCGCACCTCTTCTCCAGGGACCGCCGATCACTCACCCTCTGCTTCACCCGGCCCCCGGACCCATCCGAACTGCGCACGGACCCATCCTCTTCTCCCCCTACTGACCTCAACCCTGAACCCCTCCCATTCAACTCCCCACCTCCAGCCGGGACCCAGGCCTCCGGGCTCCCAGCCCGCCCCTCCTCCCGGCACTCCCTAAATGATCTCTCCTTCCCCCCCCACCCCGAGATACGGGGTTCCAGGAAAGGGGAGGGGTAGCGGGGGAGGGGGGCTTCAGAAGGGGGGGAACACCCCAGATCTCAGGGAACCCCGCCCCCTGCCTTTCCCTCTCCCCTAGAAAAGGGGGGGCCGTCTCACCCCCGAGCCCCCTTGGAGACACCCCCCCTCCCAAAAGCCATGTCCATCCAGCCCTTCCCCCCCAAACCTAGCACAAAACGGGGTTCACAAGCCATGGTGGGGGTCCGGGGGGACAGAAATGGATTTTCTTGGCAATAAGCGGACTCTGGGACTCCGGCCCCCTACCCCAAACTGAAGCGCTTCCGTGAACACCCCCTTCCTCCGTAGGGGGAGGGGAGCAGGCGGGATCCTGGGTCCCTCATAAGCACTTTGGTTTTACCGCCTGCAACCTCACTGTGCCCGCCCCGCACCATGCCCCAGCCCCAGGTCTAGCAGGGCCCATCGCAGGGGGCAGCACTTGGGGGCATCTCCGGCACTTGGGTGGGACCAAGGAGATGCCACCATAGACCTTTCCCTCGCCTTCTTCCTCCCTAGTCCGGGTTCCATTCTTTTCACCAGCACCCATCGCCCAAGGGGTACCGAGGGGGGCAAGGGGTGTCCAGTCCAAGCCCACCCCCGCCTCGCCTTCCGCAAAACTGTGAGCAAAAAGCAATAGAAGCCTCGCCCCCGCCCCTCCCCTTCCGCAGAATTCGCCGAGTCTGTAGCCTCCCCGATCCCAGTTCCTAGACCTCATGGCTGTCCCCTCCCACCAGTCACCTCCACTGCACAACCCGGGCGGGGTGTGACACCCCGCCCCCGCCCCCGACTTCGTGGTTTCCGTATCGTAAACCCTTCAGCCGCCGACCCGGGAGGGGTCCGGCCTACACTGGTCTTCCCCTTCCCATCAACTCTTTCTGCTTGACAATGTAGCAACCCCGGCCCCCCACCCACGGTCCTCCCCGTTTTGCTCTCCCCGACAATAAAGTCTGAATTTGTTCTGCCCTCTGCCCCTGGATCAGACTCTGTATTTGCCCGCTGTTTGGGGAGCAATTCTATCGGGAAATGTATCTGTATGGGACCGGCACAGAGAGAGGAAAGGGCGCGAGAAGGAGGAGGAAAAAGGAAATCGGGGGAGGCAAAATATGAGGCTTGTGCAAAGTGAGCAGAGGCTCCCCATCCCACCCACCCCCACTTTCGTCCAGCTTGTGTAAACTTGGCCTGGGGGATCATTTCGAGTCCAAGTCTGGGACTGCAGCTGCAGCTGTTGAGAATTTGCCACAACTCCACAAGGCGGCGCCAACGACCCGGAAAAGGAGTCTAAGCCCGAGGCTAAGCCGCTCCTGCAATGTGTCTCGAGATTCCACGCAGATGGGTCTAGACTCTGTCTCAGACAAAGAAAAGAATCCAGGCTTTTGTGTGTCTGGTGGGAAACCCACGCCAGCGAGACTCAAGGCACAGGAAGAAAGGGGGGCAGAGACTGGGGATCTGAGCTCTAGGCTCTGGCCCCACATAAATAGTGACCTTGAGTCAGTCCTTGCCCTCTCTGCACCTCAGTGTCACAGTCTTCAAAATGAGGAGACTTGAGTCTTTTAAAGGTTCATTAAGATCTCATGTATCCAAGACTGAAGAACTGAGACTGTGCCATTTACAGATATACTAGAATACCTTCTCAACTGGCCCCTTAAATAGTCTGTGAGACAAGGAAACACTGTTCAGCTGTCTCTCACATGGTGTGTGAGGAAAATGGTCTCTCCGTTATCCTCAAAATTTGGATCAACCATACACTCTCAAGAGCAGCCAGTAATCCTGACCCCCTCTATCCCTACTGAGTGGCAGGAAGTTCAAACAAAAAGCCCAAACCAAAACCCAGAATCTATGTGAGGTCCTCCTGACTTTCATCTCTGCTCACTTCCCCCTCTCTACCCACTTTCCAGTCTTGCAGAAGAAAGGAGGAGGGAAGTTGGGATGATGTCTGTTAAACAGGAAGAAGAGGGGAATGGGGGCCTCCCGGGTTTGTCAACTGTGAAGCTGAAAGGTGGGTGTTCACTGTGGGTTCAGAATTGGAACCCAGTAAGGAGTGTTTTGGTGTTTGTTTTCATGTCTGTTTTCAGGTAAATCTAGCTTTAAAAGGGGTGGGAGGATTCAGAAAGATGAGGAACAAGAGAGGCCCTATAGAAGAGTGGGTAAAGAAAAGCAGGGGCTGGGTCACATGTGGGGAAGGAGATAGTGACTGGAAGAAATTGGGATTAGAGAGTCTGGGATACTAGCATACCCCACAAGTACCTCAAGTCTGCTAGTTTAAAACTGAATTCATTATTTACCCCTTTCCCTAAGCCTGCTCCTCCTCCCACATTTCCTTTTTTTTTTTTTTTTTTTTTTTTTTT
>NW_012104410.1:1151001-1152032 GCF_000951045.1 Mandrillus leucophaeus | reverse complement strand
AATTTAAAGACAGTGATTGACAAGCATTGAACCAAGTACCAGTCCCTTCAAACTGCAAGACCCTATGCAATTATACAGGTGGTCTGGCCCTAACTTAGGCCCGTTCTATCTCTTGTCTGAACTAGTGCCTCTTTAACCATTTCGCTCACTCCCAGCCTGCATGCCTTCATTCCTAACAGCAATCTCAGTGCAAATCTCACCAACTCCTTCAGCATGAAACCAGCTCCTTAGCACAATACACAAGGTCCCCCTTGACCCTGCCTGCTCAACTCTCCAAGCTCTTCTCTGTTGCTCTCTACCTCATGCCCTTTGTTGGCTTCTACCTGAACCTCTGCGCCTCTACACATACTGTTCTCTTTGTCTAGAATGTTCTTCTACTTATCTCCCAAAAAACTCTCCTGTTCATCATTCAAAATGCAGCTCAGTTACCTCTCTGTGAACCCTTTCTCACCTCCTCCTTAATAGTATGCTCCTTTTCTCTAAGCCTCTGATATATAGTTCTGGGTTGTTTTGTTTTGTTTTGTTTTTTGAGAAAGAGTTTTTGCTCTGTTGCCCAGGCTGGAGTGCAGTGGTGCAATCTTGGCTCACTGCAACCTCCACCTCCCGGGTTCAAGAGATTCTCCTGTCTCAGCCTCCCGAGTAGCTGGGATTACAGGCACGCACCACCACACCACTAATTTTTGTACTTTTAGTAGAGACGGAGTTTCATCATACTGGTCAGGCTGGTCTCAAACTCTTGACCTCAAGTGATCCACCTGCCTTGGCCTCCCAAAGTGCTGGGATTACAGGTGTGAGCCACTGCACCCAGCCATGTATTTTTGGTTTGTTTTTTTGCTTGTTTTTTGTTTGTTTGTTTGTTTGTTTTTGAGATGGAGTCTCACACTGTCACCCGGGCTGGAGTGCAGTGGCGCGATCTCGGCTCACTGCAACCTCCACCTACTAGGTTCAAGCGATTCTCCTGCCTCAGCCTCCCAAGTAGCTGGGATTACAGGCACCTGCCACCACACCCAGCTAATTTTTTGGTGTTTTTT
>NW_012104410.1:1144719-1145661 GCF_000951045.1 Mandrillus leucophaeus | reverse complement strand
TCCGAAGTAGCTGGGACTACAGGTGCCCGCTACCATGCCTGGCTAATTTTTTGTATTTTTAGTAGAGACAGGGTTCCACCGTGTTAGCCAGGATGTTCTCGATCTCCTGACCTCCTGATCCGCCTACTTCGGCCTCCCAAAGTGCTGGGATTACAGGCGTGAGCCACCGCGCCCGGCCACATTTCCTATCTTATTAAGAGCACCATCATCCCTCTGGAAAGCAGAAAGTTATCCTACTTCCTCCTTCTTCCTAACACTTCATCCAATGAATCACTAAATAAGTCCTATTTGACCTCCTAACAACATACGGATCCTTACCATTTCTTCATTCCCACAACCACTGCCCTAACCAGGACTGGCTCCATAATTTGTGGAACCCAGTGCAAAATGAAAAAGCAGGGCCCCTTATTCAAAAAGTATTATATTGGCCGGGCGCTGTGGCTCACGCCTGTAATCCCAGCACTTTGGGAAGCCGAGGAGGGCGGATCGCAAGGTCAGGAGATCGAGACCATGGTGAAACCCCGTCTCTACTAAAAATACAAAAAATTAGCCGGGCGCGGTGGCGGGGGCCTGTAGTCCCATCTACTCAGTAGACTGATGCAGGAGAATGGCGTGAACCTGAGAGGTGGAGCTTGCAGTGAGCCGAGATGGCGCCACTGCACTCCAGCCTGGGGGACAGAGCAAGACTCCGTCTCAAAAAAAAAAAAAAAGTATAGTATTAAGAATTTAGCCGGGCACGGTGGCTCAAACCTGTAATCCTAGCACTTTGGGAGGCCAAGACAGGCAGATCACAAGATCAGGAGATCGAGACCATCCTGGCTAAACGGTGAAACCCTGTCTCTACTAAAAAAGTACAAAAAAAAACTAGCCGGGCGAGGTGGCGGGCGCCTGTAGTCCCAGCTACTCGGGAAGCTGAGGCAGGAGAATGGTGTAAACCCAGGA
>NW_012104410.1:1132072-1140681 GCF_000951045.1 Mandrillus leucophaeus | reverse complement strand
ACTTATTTATTTATTTATTATTTTATTTTTTTGGGACTGAGTCTTGCTCTGTCATCCAGGCTGGAGTGCAGTGGCACGATCTGATCTCAGCTCACTGAAAGCAGCCTCCACCTCCCCAGTTCAAGTGATTCTCTTGCCTCAGCCTCCCTGGTAGCTGGGATTACAGACACACCCACCACGCCTGGCTAATTTTTGTATTTTTAGTAGAGACGGGGCTTCACCATGTTGGCCAAGCTGGTCTCAAACTCCCGACCTCAAGTGATCTGCCCTCCTTGGCCTCCCAAAGTGCTAGGATTATGGGTGTGAGCCACTGCACCTGGCCTAAAATATAACCATTATTAAATGGAAAAAAAACATTCTTGGGTCACAGGCTATACAACAACAGATAGCAGACTAGATTTGGCCCATAGGGCGAAGTTTACTCACCTTTGCTCTGGAGAACCGATTAAGCATTTGCATATTTATGTATTTGTCTCCCCTAGTAAACCATGCACAAGGCCATGTATCAGACGTTCTTGTATCCCCAGTGTCTAGATCAGAGTCTGGTGTATAGTAGGCACTCAAGACAAAGTTGCTGGGTGAATGGATAAATGAATGATTGAACAGGACCCTGATCCCTTGAGGGGAATGAAACCAGAATCCTGGAGGCCTCATTCCCACTTTTCTTCATCTGACTCGGTTTCTCAGATGTGCTAGGGTGTTACATGGGCCCCTCTGACTTGAACCATGTCCAAGCCCTGGAGAGAAGAAAGGTAGTGCTCCTCCGAAACAAACCCAAGGCTTCTGGGGGTACCTAAAGTTGTTCCTGGAACTTGGTCTTATCTTTTGGCCCTTTGAGGAATGGCCCAAATGTTCTGATGCTCTGACTCCGTACCCTAGCAATTCTCAGCAGTGATCTTACAGATGACTTCTGCCATGCATAGAGGGCAAGAAAACAGAGTTTGGGTTTCAGGAAGGAGAAACGAAAGAGTGAAACGACTCTGAGGTAAGTAGCAAGGGAATTTCAACAGAGAAGCCTAGATTTCACTAGCCAAAGCAAAATGAATAGGACCGGAGGTGGTGAAGGAAGTGGCTGGAATTGGGTAACGGGGGAGTTTCTTATTCTCTCAGTGGAGTATAATAGGGAACATAAGAGCAGGATGCCTCCTGCTTGAAGCCTGACTGTCCACCAGAAAGGACTGCTCTTTGGGTGAGCTGAACTTCTTCCATCAGAGAAAGAATTGAAGGCTGAGAAACTCAGGTAAGTACTTTTGTAGTGGGTTTACTTTTACCTTCTTGGTCTCCTCATCTCCCAGGTGGTAACAAACAGAAATGACTAAAGCCTATATGTGTGTGTAGTGGAAAGGAGCAGAGGGAACTGAATACAGACAGGATCCTGAATACAGGATGCTGAATAGAGAGAGGGGACTCCTGAGGGTCTTCGGAGATGAGGAAGGAATTAGAAAAGTTGGAGGGCACTGGGTTTACTGAGAGCAATGGGATAGATATAGAAGAGGACTGTGGTTTGGAGCAGAATAAGACTAAGGTATTTAGGCAAGAGATATTTAGATTAAAACCTGGGGAAATATTTGAGAATGGGAAAGGACTAGAGAACCTAAGGAGAGAGTTAGGGATCTTGAGATGAAGAAGCCTGGGAATGGTTCAGGAGGATAGTGAATTAAAGTGAGGTCTAGGAGCAGTTCAGATGTCCAGAGTGCCAGAGCTGTTCAAGAGATATAAGTTGAATGCTAGCTTCTGATTCCCTCTTCCTCTTCCATCCTCTGCCTCTTTAGCCTCTATCATGTGGAAAACCTCTGACGCCAACTTCTCCTGCTACCATGAGTCTGTGCTGGGCTATCGTTATGTTGCAGTTAGCTGGGGGGTGGTGGTGGCTGTGACAGGCACCGTGGGCAACGTGCTCACCCTACTGGCCTTGGTCATCCAGCGCAAGCTCCGTACCCGATTCAACCTGCTCATAGCCAACCTCACACTAGCTGATCTCCTCTACTGCACAGTCCTTCAGCCCTTCTCTGTGGACACCTACCTCCACCTGCACTGGCGCACCGGTGCCACCTTCTGTAGGGCATTTGGGCTCCTCCTTTTTGCCTCCAATTCTGTCTCCATCTTGACCCTCTGCCTCATCGCACTGGGACGCTACCTCCTCATTGCCCACCCTAAGCTTTTTCCCAAAGTTTTCAGTGCCAAGGGGATAGTGCTGGCACTGGTGAGCACCTGGGTTGTGGGTGTGGCCAGCTTTGCCCCTCTCTGGCCTATTTATATCCTGGTACCTGTAGTCTGCACCTGCAGCTTTGACCGCATCCGAGGCCGGCCTTATACCACCATCCTCATGGGCATCTACTTTGTGCTTGGACTCAGCAGTGTTGGCATCTTCTATTGCCTCATCCACCGCCAGGTCAAACGAGCAGCACAGGCACTGGACCAATACAAGTTGCGACAGGCAAGCATCCACTCCAACCATGTGGCTGGGACTGATGAGGCCATGCCTGGTCGTTTCCAGGAGCTGGACAGCAGGTTAGCATCAGGAGGACCCAGTGAGGGGATTTCATCTGAGTCAGTCAATGCTGCCACCACCCAGACCCTGGAAGGGGACTCATCAGAAGTGGGAGACCAGATCAACAGCAAGAGAGCTGAGCAGATGGCAGAGAAAAGCCCTCCAGAAGCATCTGCCAAAGCCCAGCCAATTAAAGGAGCCCGAAGAGCTCCGGATTCTTCATCGGAATTTGGGAGGGTGACTCAAATGTGTTTTGCTGTGTTCCTCTGCTTTGCCCTGAGCTACATCCCCTTCTTGCTGCTCAACATTCTGGATGCGAGAGTCCAGGCTCCCCGGGTGGTCCACATGCTTGCTGCCAACCTCACCTGGCTCAACGGTTGCATCAACCCTGTGCTGTATGCAGCCATGAACCGCCAATTCCGCCAAGCATATGCCTCCGTTTTAAAAAGAGGGCCCTGGAGTTTCCGTAGGCTCCATTAGAACTGTGACCCTAGTCACCAGAATTCAGAACCGTCTCCTCCAGGACCAAAGTGGCCAGCTGATAGGAGAATAGGTGAAATAACACGTGCGGGCATTTTCACAACAACCTCTCCCCAGCCTCCCAAATCAAGTCTCTCCATCACTTAATCAATGTTTCAGCCCTAGACTGCCCAAGGAGTATTATTAACTATTAATAAATGAATTCTGTGCTTTTAATGCTCAGGTGTGGTCTCTGGGGAAGGAGGAAACAGGTCACGGTTAGGCTCAGGGGCCAGGCTAGGAGGAGACCATACTATTCCATCCCTCCTGCATGACCAAATCCTGTCACCATGTGCATGCTCACATATATCCCTAAAGCACCTGTGGCCACCAGGAGCTGGAACCTAATACCTAAGGATTCAGGGGTACCTAGGTCAAAGCAGAAGCAGGAAGCAGCTGGCATGGGACGTAGCCTTTAAAAGAGGGGTTTCTAGGTAATAAAACATGTGAGGTGATTTAAGAGGATTAGGTGATTTAAATAAGAGGAAAAGGTGATTGTCTTTTTGTTTAACTTCCCAGAAATCACCTCTGCCCCTAACCACTGCTGCCAGGATCCACCATCCCTACAAACAAGTTTATTCATCTCAAAAAAGTTTTATAATCCAGCTGGGGATTATATCCAGCCCCCCAGCCCTCG
Source organism: Mandrillus leucophaeus (assembly GCF_000951045.1). Taxonomy (NCBI): domain Eukaryota; kingdom Metazoa; phylum Chordata; class Mammalia; order Primates; family Cercopithecidae; genus Mandrillus; species Mandrillus leucophaeus. The sequence continues at coordinate 1,137,034 of NW_012104410.1, read as the reverse complement.
CTCTGTGTGAAGGGAATGGTCATGGAGGGGGACTCCTTGGTCTGTAGAAATGGAACTGAGCTTAGCTGAGGCAAAGGCAGAAAAAGGTTCCAGATGCCCTGGCAGGGTCTTGTTCACAGGGCTAATTCACCTGAGTCCCAGGCCCTCAGTTCCCTTGCATTTGTCATCTGGACTTATGAAAGCAGGAGAACAGGCCTGGTGGGGTGGCTCACGCCTGTAATCCTAGCACTTTGGGAGGCTGAGGCAGGCAGATCACCTAAGGTCAGGAGTTCAAGACCAGCCTGGCCAACAAGGTGAAACCCCGTCTCTACTAAAAATACAAAAATTAGCCGGGCATGGTGGTGCATGCCTGTAATCCCAGCTACTCAGAAAGCTGAGGCAGGAGAATCGCTTGAACCCAGGAGGCGGTTGCAGAGAGCCAAGATCATGCCATTGCACTCCAGCCTGGGCAACAAGAGTGAAACTCTGTCTCAAAATAATAATAAATAAATTAATTTAATTTAATTAAATACAAAAATTAACCAGGCATGATGGCGGGTGCCTGTAATCCCAGCTACTCGGGAGGCTGAGACGGGAGAATCGCTTGAACCCTGGAGACAGTGGTTGCAGTGAGCTGAGAGATCACATCACTGCACTCTAGCCTGGGTGGCTGAGCGAGACTTTGTCTCAAACCAAAAAGAAAAAGAAAAAGGAAAAGAAAATAAAACGAAAGAAAGCAGGAAAACAAAGACTCTAGTTAAAAGGGCTCAGGAGCCAGGCTAGGAAACCATACCATTTCTTCCCTTCAGAATGACCAAATCCTGTCCAATGTGTATGCTTACACACACCCTTAAAACACCTGTGGCCACCAGGTGACGCTGGTTCTCTGCGTTTCCTTTCTGGCTTCCCGGTTGAGGACAGTAGGCAGGACTGGGAATCCAGAGACCAGGGAATAGAGACCCAGGGATTTGCACCCTCCCTTTCTCCCAAAGCTGAGGAAGAAAGGTGAAGAATGAGACATTTATTATTCATGAGATATTATTGTCTACTTGGGGTGGGGCTGGGGGAGTAGCAGTGTGGGCACTGGGGTGGCACTGGGGATGAAATGTGAGTCATGCTGACATTAATGCTCTGGCTGCATGTTGTCGCCTTCCTACCCCAAGTCCGTGGTTTGACAGAACAAAGTAAAATCTGAAGATATTAAGGGCAGAAAGAATCACAGTTGGGGTGGACAGATTGATACCCTCATATGCAATACACTTCTAGGGTCCAGGAATTCTGACTCCTAATATGGAACATGCACTTTTGGGTGTCCTCCTTCCACGAAAGTCACAGGAACCTAAACCAAATCAAGCTGGGGCTACTAAGGCAGGGGTCCAGACAGGTAAACTGTTGGACCAATGAAGAACAACAGTGTATGGGTGTAGAGACACAGGTTTCAGTCAAGGCTCTCTGATAATTAGCTCTGGGAACTTGAGCAGATCTCTGGACAACTCTGGGGCTCAGATTTTATCAACTGTACAAAGCGGGGTGCGGGGTACACTCTTAACAAGTGCCCCGTGCAGTTCCCTGTACATACATTATTTCATTTACATGAAATTATAATTTCTTTCTTACAAATGTGAAAATTGAAGCACAAATAGGTTAAGTAATTTGTCCAAGGCCGAATGACTAATAAGTTGTAAGACCGTGATTTGAGGGCAGTCTCAAAACTGCCTTTCTAAAACTAGGATCGAATGCCCAGATGATCCCTAACAATGCTTCCTATTCAGACCTTCTGAGATTCTGAAAGTTGACAACTCTCTGAAGGGTTGTAAAAGGATTTACTTTACATGTTCTTAGAAGGCAAATCACAATAGTGTCAAGTAGAAAGGTGAAGCAATAGGGATTGAAGTTAGACCTCAGAAGGGACTTCCCAATTATCAGTCGCTGGGGGGGAAAAACAAACAAACTAACTCAGGAAACACAGAAGGAAACCCTGGGGTCTAAGACCATAGAGGACAGATCTCAGTAAGAAAGCAGCCACCCTCCACGGCCCACACAGCCACCCCCGCCCCTAATTTCAATAAGGGCTGAATGAGGGGAAAGAAACTTAAGAAAAGCCAGGCTTTCTAGAGTCGTTCTCTCTCTTGCGGTTGTGCTTGGCGCGTGAGCCCTACTGGGTCCCCCGTGGTGCGTCGCTCATGCGTGTCCCCGGAAGTGTGTGTGTTTGGAGGCCCTGTGTGCTCACGAGTGTGAGTCACCGTCTATCTCTCTTTGTCTCTTTATCTCTGTCAGTCTCCCGCCCGAGTCCGAGCTCTATCGCTGACTTTCTGACGCTATCTCTCACGGCCTCTCTTTGTCTCTTTCCATCTGTCCGTCTCTCCTGTAGGCCGTCTTCATCGCCTGTACCTCTGTTATCGCCTTTTTTTCCTCTTAAGCTCGTCTCCCCATTCCCCGTTCCCGCGCTCCCCCCGCCCCCTCCCCAGTCTCCCGCCCCGGCTGTTCTTGCTCGTTCGCACGCTCTCTCTCTTTCGCTGTCTCTTACAGGCAGATTTATGGTCAGCTCAGGGCCTTTCATTGGCCAAGTGCTGACAGAACTTGATTTAACGCCGCCTCTCATTGGCTGAGCTTGACAGGCCGATTTACGAGTCACTCTACCATTGGCCAAACCGCCTTGGCCCTGATTTATGGCTCAGCGGCCGCGGGGAGGGGGGTGCCGCTGCTGGGGAGTGAGGATACCCCTCCCCTCGTCGCCGAGTCCCTCTTCCTCTCCCCTGTTTTTTCTCCTCTTTCCCTCCCCTCAAGGAATGGCTCTCCCTCTACCTGTTCCTCAGCCCCATCCTCCCTTCTTTTTCGTCCACTGGGAGGGAAAACTGGGGTGTGGTGGTGATGGGAACTGAAGGGATGATGGGGTCTGAGGGGTACACATAGGCGGAGGAGTCGGGTCTGAGGGGTGCGGGTGGGGGCCAACAGGGAGAGCAGAGGAGACTGAACAGGGAATGAGGATTCCGAGTTGAGGAACGAAGGGGAAACTGAGGGGGCAAAAGGATGACAGGAAGAAAGGAAGGCTGAGGAGAGAAAGAAGGCAGGGGAAGAGAGAGAGGGTTAAGGAGATAAGTAGGGGGTTGGGTAATTTGTCCAAGATCCGAGAAGAAAGGAGACATGAAGAGAAAGGACGCATTTGAGGGTCCACACTGGCTGAAGCAGGGAGATCCGGGCACCGAGAGACGGACTTTTCAAATCTCACTATCCAGACTGAATAAGAGACGGAAATTTCCTTTTCACACAATGGCTCTGAAAAGGGAAAGCATTAGAGAAGCAAAGACAGAGAAAGGCGCAATAGGGAGGAGAGAGAGAGGGAGAAGCAGGAAAGGACAACTGGAAGGTAATAGCAAAGAAAAGAGGGAGGGAGAGCGACAGAGAACTAATGGGGAAGACCAGAAGGAAAGTAGGGTTTTGGTTTTTTGTTTGTTTTTAGGGGTGGGAGGAAAAGTGCAGTGAGAGAAGACTACTCCCCAAAGGAAATATTGACAGAAAGGCTCCTCCTCCTCCTCCCTATGAAGACCCATTGGCGTCTGCAAGGGGACAGACAAGTCAGGCGCCTCCCCCAGGAGATTCTGCTTCCTCAAGGCTGCAGTAAGCTCCCCATCCCATGCACCTCACTCCTCTCCTTGCCCACCTCCCCAGTTAAATTTATGAGTCCAGGGTGGCCTTCAGGAATTAGGAATATTTATGCTTCTTTGAGAGTGAGGTTTGGAAGGTGATAAATAAGGGTCCACTGGGGGGTGCAGCTGGGGGCTCCTATTTTTAACATGGCCATTTTCCCAAGGCCCCCACCCACACATTCCCTCTCCTCCTGAGCCAGAGAAGGAAGCACAGAGGGAGGTGAGGAATGGGTTTCAGGTATCAGGAAGAGGGGTTGACTATCCTGTAGAGCCCCTCAGAGGACTGCAGAGCTTTGCAGCAGAAAGGATTGAAGGCAGATAGGGGAGGAACTTTCCAAGCATCCTGGCATTCGTATAGCCCCTAGTGTGCTGTTACATTTTTTCAGAAGGTGGGGAGAAGCCCATTTCCCCTCTGTCCTCTTAAGCTCAGTTGCTGAGGAATAGGAAAGAGAAGCCAGAAAATTCAAAGGCAGATTTCTCTGGCCTGTCACCATCCTTACAGGAAAGGAAGATTTGAAATCCCCCACCTCCACAGACCACAGCCTGGATCCCTGGGAAAGGAGGCTAGGAATGTGGGGCTCAGGGCATCTCCTAGGAGTCTTGGCCTCCAACCTGCCCACCCCCACTGCTGCTGAGAATTAAAAACAGTCAATAGTTCTTGACATCCCTTGCCCTGGGCCTCCAGGAAATTGAGAAGGGGTGGTGGATCTGCCTATGGATCCACATACCTTCTCCAGCCCTCAGCTCTAGGAGCCATGTGTCTGTGACCCTCCAGTGAAAGGGCTTGTTCTGGTTTGGGTAGGAAGTGAACAAAGATGGAGGTCCATAATATAAGGGAGCCCTAAGGAAAACAGAGCTGGGGAAGAGTCACACATCGCCCCCATCCCCCATGCCCTCCAACCACTATGGCCTTAGCAAGGATGGCCACAATGCACATGCGTACATACACCAGACTGCTGCCTGGAGTGGGAGGAGGGAGGGAAAGGCCTAGACTGGCCCTTTAAGAGCCACTTAGGGTCAGAAAGCCTGGGCTACATAGAGGGGAAGGAGCTGATGTCAGAAGACGGATGGGCAGCAAGATGGGGATTGATGCTAATGGGGGAGTTAAAGCTAAGTACCCAGACACTCAGAGGGCAGAACTGCAGATCTGTCTTCCTTATGCTCACCCTCCTCTCCAAACCGAGGCTGTAAATCTGCCTCTTCAATTGGGGGAAGGGGGACTGAGGAAAAAAGACATGCTCTCTTCTCCCCTTTCCTGTTTCTTCCTTACTTGGTGTGCCCACACCGCCCCCCTCCACCCAATTCTTTTGTCCTCTCCCATTCTCTTGCAATCTAC
>NW_012104410.1:1128211-1132022 GCF_000951045.1 Mandrillus leucophaeus | reverse complement strand
ATCATGTGGAAAACCTCTGACGCCAACTTCTCCTGCTACCATGAGTCTGTGCTGGGCTATCGTTATGTTGCAGTTAGCTGGGGGGTGGTGGTGGCTGTGACAGGCACCGTGGGCAACGTGCTCACCCTACTGGCCTTGGTCATCCAGCGCAAGCTCCGTACCCGATTCAACCTGCTCATAGCCAACCTCACACTAGCTGATCTCCTCTACTGCACAGTCCTTCAGCCCTTCTCTGTGGACACCTACCTCCACCTGCACTGGCGCACCGGTGCCACCTTCTGTAGGGCATTTGGGCTCCTCCTTTTTGCCTCCAATTCTGTCTCCATCTTGACCCTCTGCCTCATCGCACTGGGACGCTACCTCCTCATTGCCCACCCTAAGCTTTTTCCCAAAGTTTTCAGTGCCAAGGGGATAGTGCTGGCACTGGTGAGCACCTGGGTTGTGGGTGTGGCCAGCTTTGCCCCTCTCTGGCCTATTTATATCCTGGTACCTGTAGTCTGCACCTGCAGCTTTGACCGCATCCGAGGCCGGCCTTATACCACCATCCTCATGGGCATCTACTTTGTGCTTGGACTCAGCAGTGTTGGCATCTTCTATTGCCTCATCCACCGCCAGGTCAAACGAGCAGCACAGGCACTGGACCAATACAAGTTGCGACAGGCAAGCATCCACTCCAACCATGTGGCTGGGACTGATGAGGCCATGCCTGGTCGTTTCCAGGAGCTGGACAGCAGGTTAGCATCAGGAGGACCCAGTGAGGGGATTTCATCTGAGTCAGTCAATGCTGCCACCACCCAGACCCTGGAAGGGGACTCATCAGAAGTGGGAGACCAGATCAACAGCAAGAGAGCTGAGCAGATGGCAGAGAAAAGCCCTCCAGAAGCATCTGCCAAAGCCCAGCCAATTAAAGGAGCCCGAAGAGCTCCGGATTCTTCATCGGAATTTGGGAGGGTGACTCAAATGTGTTTTGCTGTGTTCCTCTGCTTTGCCCTGAGCTACGTCCCCTTCTTGCTGCTCAACATTCTGGATGCGAGAGTCCAGGCTCCCCGGGTGGTCCACATGCTTGCTGCCAACCTCACCTGGCTCAACGGTTGCATCAACCCTGTGCTGTATGCAGCCATGAACCGCCAATTCCGCCAAGCATATGCCTCCGTTTTAAAAAGAGGGCCCTGGAGTTTCCGTAGGCTCCATTAGAACTGTGACCCTAGTCACCAGAATTCAGAACCGTCTCCTCCAGGACCAAAGTGGCCAGCTGATAGGAGAATAGGTGAAATAACACGTGCGGGCATTTTCACAACAACCTCTCCCCAGCCTCCCAAATCAAGTCTCTCCATCACTTAATCAATGTTTCAGCCCTAGACTGCCCAAGGAGTATTATTAACTATTAATAAATGAATTCTGTGCTTTTAATGCTCAGGTGTGGTCTCTGGGGAAGGAGGAAACAGGTCACGGTTAGGCTCAGGGGCCAGGCTAGGAGGAGACCATACTATTCCATCCCTCCTGCATGACCAAATCCTGTCACCATGTGCATGCTCACATATATCCCTAAAGCACCTGTGGCCACCAGGAGCTGGAACCTAATACCTAAGGATTCAGGGGTACCTAGGTCAAAGCAGAAGCAGGAAGCAGCTGGCATGGGACGTAGCCTTTAAAAGAGGGGTTTCTAGGTAATAAAACATGTGAGGTGATTTAAGAGGATTAGGTGATTTAAATAAGAGGAAAAGGTGATTGTCTTTTTGTTTAACTTCCCAGAAATCACCTCTGCCCCTAACCACTGCTGCCAGGATCCACCATCCCTACAAACAAGTTTATTCATCTCAAAAAAGTTTTATAATCCAGCTGGGGATTATATCCAGCCCCCCAGCCCTCGCTCTGTGTGAAGGGAATGGTCATGGAGGGGGACTCCTTGGTCTGTAGAAATGGAACTGAGCTTAGCTGAGGCAAAGGCAGAAAAAGGTTCCAGATGCCCTGGCAGGGTCTTGTTCACAGGGCTAATTCACCTGAGTCCCAGGCCCTCAGTTCCCTTGCATTTGTCATCTGGACTTATGAAAGCAGGAGAACAGGCCTGGTGGGGTGGCTCACGCCTGTAATCCTAGCACTTTGGGAGGCTGAGGCAGGCAGATCACCTAAGGTCAGGAGTTCAAGACCAGCCTGGCCAACAAGGTGAAACCCCGTCTCTACTAAAAATACAAAAATTAGCCGGGCATGGTGGTGCATGCCTGTAATCCCAGCTACTCAGAAAGCTGAGGCAGGAGAATCGCTTGAACCCAGGAGGCGGTTGCAGAGAGCCAAGATCATGCCATTGCACTCCAGCCTGGGCAACAAGAGTGAAACTCTGTCTCAAAATAATAATAAATAAATTAATTTAATTTAATTAAATACAAAAATTAACCAGGCATGATGGCGGGTGCCTGTAATCCCAGCTACTCGGGAGGCTGAGACGGGAGAATCGCTTGAACCCTGGAGACAGTGGTTGCAGTGAGCTGAGAGATCACATCACTGCACTCTAGCCTGGGTGGCTGAGCGAGACTTTGTCTCAAACCAAAAAGAAAAAGAAAAAGGAAAAGAAAATAAAACGAAAGAAAGCAGGAAAACAAAGACTCTAGTTAAAAGGGCTCAGGAGCCAGGCTAGGAAACCATACCATTTCTTCCCTTCAGAATGACCAAATCCTGTCCAATGTGTATGCTTACACACACCCTTAAAACACCTGTGGCCACCAGGTGACGCTGGTTCTCTGCGTTTCCTTTCTGGCTTCCCGGTTGAGGACAGTAGGCAGGACTGGGAATCCAGAGACCAGGGAATAGAGACCCAGGGATTTGCACCCTCCCTTTCTCCCAAAGCTGAGGAAGAAAGGTGAAGAATGAGACATTTATTATTCATGAGATATTATTGTCTACTTGGGGTGGGGCTGGGGGAGTAGCAGTGTGGGCACTGGGGTGGCACTGGGGATGAAATGTGAGTCATGCTGACATTAATGCTCTGGCTGCATGTTGTCGCCTTCCTACCCCAAGTCCGTGGTTTGACAGAACAAAGTAAAATCTGAAGATATTAAGGGCAGAAAGAATCACAGTTGGGGTGGACAGATTGATACCCTCATATGCAATACACTTCTAGGGTCCAGGAATTCTGACTCCTAATATGGAACATGCACTTTTGGGTGTCCTCCTTCCACGAAAGTCACAGGAACCTAAACCAAATCAAGCTGGGGCTACTAAGGCAGGGGTCCAGACAGGTAAACTGTTGGACCAATGAAGAACAACAGTGTATGGGTGTAGAGACACAGGTTTCAGTCAAGGCTCTCTGATAATTAGCTCTGGGAACTTGAGCAGATCTCTGGACAACTCTGGGGCTCAGATTTTATCAACTGTACAAAGCGGGGTGCGGGGTACACTCTTAACAAGTGCCCCGTGCAGTTCCCTGTACATACATTATTTCATTTACATGAAATTATAATTTCTTTCTTACAAATGTGAAAATTGAAGCACAAATAGGTTAAGTAATTTGTCCAAGGCCGAATGACTAATAAGTTGTAAGACCGTGATTTGAGGGCAGTCTCAAAACTGCCTTTCTAAAACTAGGATCGAATGCCCAGATGATCCCTAACAATGCTTCCTATTCAGACCTTCTGAGATTCTGAAAGTTGACAACTCTCTGAAGGGTTGTAAAAGGATTTACTTTACATGTTCTTAGAAGGCAAATCACAATAGTGTCAAGTAGAAAGGTGAAGCAATAGGGATTGAAGTTAGACCTCAGAAGGGACTTCCCAATTATCAGTCGCTGGGGGGGAAAAACAAACAAACTAACTCAGGA
>NW_012104410.1:1116359-1122371 GCF_000951045.1 Mandrillus leucophaeus | reverse complement strand
ACAGGAAAGGAAGATTTGAAATCCCCCACCTCCACAGACCACAGCCTGGATCCCTGGGAAAGGAGGCTAGGAATGTGGGGCTCAGGGCATCTCCTAGGAGTCTTGGCCTCCAACCTGCCCACCCCCACTGCTGCTGAGAATTAAAAACAGTCAATAGTTCTTGACATCCCTTGCCCTGGGCCTCCAGGAAATTGAGAAGGGGTGGTGGATCTGCCTATGGATCCACATACCTTCTCCAGCCCTCAGCTCTAGGAGCCATGTGTCTGTGACCCTCCAGTGAAAGGGCTTGTTCTGGTTTGGGTAGGAAGTGAACAAAGATGGAGGTCCATAATATAAGGGAGCCCTAAGGAAAACAGAGCTGGGGAAGAGTCACACATCGCCCCCATCCCCCATGCCCTCCAACCACTATGGCCTTAGCAAGGATGGCCACAATGCACATGCGTACATACACCAGACTGCTGCCTGGAGTGGGAGGAGGGAGGGAAAGGCCTAGACTGGCCCTTTAAGAGCCACTTAGGGTCAGAAAGCCTGGGCTACATAGAGGGGAAGGAGCTGATGTCAGAAGACGGATGGGCAGCAAGATGGGGATTGATGCTAATGGGGGAGTTAAAGCTAAGTACCCAGACACTCAGAGGGCAGAACTGCAGATCTGTCTTCCTTATGCTCACCCTCCTCTCCAAACCGAGGCTGTAAATCTGCCTCTTCAATTGGGGGAAGGGGGACTGAGGAAAAAAGACATGCTCTCTTCTCCCCTTTCCTGTTTCTTCCTTACTTGGTGTGCCCACACCGCCCCCCTCCACCCAATTCTTTTGTCCTCTCCCATTCTCTTGCAATCTACGACCCCTTCCCACTAAAATTTCCAATTTTTGGCTTTGCATCAGAAATTGACAGAATGGTTTCAGCTTACAGAGGAGTTTAAGAGAGGAGATCACAAGTTTTCCCTCACCAGACCCGGGTGGGAATGCTTGGTGGGATTGTGGTGAGAAACTGGTAGATTGGTAACTCCCAGTTCCCTCAGTTTCTCATCCTTCCACCCTCTTCTCACTTGGAGGTAACTCTAGCTGCCGTCTTCCGGGACAATAGGGTAAAGGCAAGAAGCAGGAAGTTGGGTGCCAGGGACTGGAAGAGCACCAAAGTTTCTGAGCTGGGTTTGTGGAGGCTTCTGACACACTGAGATTCTAGAGGGGCTGGTGGTGGGCTTCCAAGGGCAGCTAGGGAAGCTGCGGGAGCTGTCCACTGAAAGATATACAGTCTGGTTTCTCGGAAACTCCTGGATCATACCGTTCCCTCTCAAGCACACACCCTGTCTGCTGAGTAGAGACAATTTCAGGCCAATAGTCTATTTACTGTAAAGGACCAGCTGCTCCTTGTACCTCTCGGGAGGGAGTCGGGGATGTTAGGGAAGAAGACTTTTTCAGAGGGTCTAGAGCTAGAATTAGCCGTTGGTAAATTTCATTTCTTTCTTCACTTTCAGGTGAGACTGTGTCTCCCACCTTTCAGGACCCATAATCACCCTTATTTCCTTTCCTACTGGCAACCAGGGCCTGTTCTTGAGAAGTCACTCTCTATATTAGAGGACAGTCCCTCTCATCTGTTGCAGTATTAGGCCTGAACTCTTTCCCAGCCCTGGAAACAGTTGGTGCCTGATTGCCTCTAGTTTCCAAATCCTCTTCCACATCCGTAAGATAATAACCCTAAGACATCAATCTCATCTCTTCCTTTCTCCCAGGTTTTCCTTCAGAGGCCTAAAATCACCTCAGGATCATACTCTTCTCTGTTTTCTAAGTTTTCAGAGACAAGCGAGAGAGGAAAGCTGGAGTGGGAAAAGCTGGGGGTTGTGAGCAGCAGCCACTGGAACCCAGGCTTCCAGCCTCCCAGCATCCGGCCTAGTGCTCCCTCCTATCCGAGAGAGGTCAGTCATTGCCCTCAGCCCTGGTCTCTGGCTGCTTCTCAATACTGGTGATAAATCCTGTCTTTGTCTCCCTTCTGACCCAGGCCCCAGGCAGGCTGGGGGTCAGAGCTGGGGGAGGGGTCAGTGTGGAGGAAGGGGAGATACAAGGAGAATGGGAGGAGAAGATGGACAGGAGCAGCTGGTGGGCAGGCATGGGGGGTGGGCAGTGAGGGGATGGGGCCTCTTCATTCTACAGATCCTGGACATTCCAGCAGGCCTGCATTCCAAGTGAGAAAGCCAGGATTGCTGAGTTGTGGAAATACCTTCAGAATGGTCCCTTGAGCATCCGGAATACTGGGAGATGGGGGGCTAGTGTGGAGTGCCTCAAGGAAAGAGACTGCTGAAAGAAATGGAAAAATATTGTGGAAATCCTCCTATCCATACCGCAGATCCCTATGCAAATGTGCCATGCACGCACCCACCCACACACACACATACACACTCACACACACAGGACTCACGGCATGAGGGAGCCCTGGAGAGCCAGGCTGCCCCTTGCCTGGCCCCTCCCTAGTGGCCTTCTCTTGCTATGACTTTCCTGTTTCCAACTCTATTCTTTTTCTCTGCTCCCAGTCTTGCTTTCCTTCTTTGTGTCTCTCATTCTCCCAGTTTGTTATTCTCGCCGTCTCTCAGCCTCTGCCTCGGTCTCTCAATCACTTTTTCTCTCTCATATTGTTTCTTTCCATCTTCTTGTCTCCCTCTCCCCTCTCCCCAAATTCCTGGATGCTGCTCCATCTGTCCTGCTTCTGCCACTCTTCAGCCCAGCCATCCTACCTCAGTCCTCCTACCTCAGTCCCACATCAGAACCCTGTTCTGGCCCAGAGGGGACCTTTGGGAGTTAGATTCCAAGAATAGATGGGAAGGAGAAAAGAGGCTCTGAATGAGTCCCTGCTTTAGTGGGAGGTCTGGGAATCATATTGGGTTATGATATGGCATGGAAGCGTGGGGTGGGCAGAAGGTGACCAGAAAGAGAAGCACAACTAAGGGAGGTAGGGTGAAATGAGAGAGAAGAGATTAATAAAGAAAAGGCATAGGCCAGGCACGGTGGCTCACACCTGTAATCCCAGCACTCTGGGAGGCCGAGGCGGGCAGATCTCCAGAGGTCAGAAGTTGGAGACCAGCCTGGCCAACATGGTGAAATGCTGTCTCTACTAAAAATACAAAAAAAAAAAAATGGTGGCACATGCCTGTGATCCCAACTACTTGGGAGGCTGAGGCAGGAGAATCGCTTGAACCCGGGAGGTGGAGGTTGCAGTGAGCTGAGATTGCACCACTACACTCCAGCCTGGGTGACAGAACAAGACTCCATCTCAAGGAAAAAAAAAAAAAAAGGACACTAGGCTGGGTGCAGTGGCTCATGCCTGTAATCCCACCACTTTGGGAGGCCAAGGCAGGTGGATTACTTGAGCCCAGGAGTTCAAGACTAGCCTGGCAATATGGCAAAACATCTCTATAAAAAATACAAAAAGTTAGTCAGGCATGGTGGCACACACCTGTAGTCCCAGTTACTCAGAAGGCTGAGGTGGGGGGATCACCTGAGCCCAGGGAGGTCGAGACTGCAGTGAGCTCTGATCACGCCACTGCACTCCAGCCTGGGTGACAGAGTGAGACCCTGTCTCAAAACAAAAAGAAAGAAAGAAAGAAAGAAAAAAAAAAGAAAAAAGAAAAGACACAGAAGGACAAACACTAAAAAGAGAAGGGTGCGGACTTGCAGTTCTCTCTAAGTGTGTGTTTTGGGTCAGTGTGAAGGGGAGGAGCTGAGGGGCATCTCCTAAGTCATATTGCGATATAGGTTCAAAGACAAGGTCTGGAGGCTCAGCCAGAAAGGTGTGATGTCCACCAGGCAGCCACAATTCTGGACTCTCTGTTACCTACCAAGGAAGTTCTCAGAGACCTTTTTCTCCTCTCCAGACAGTCTTGGAGTGTTGGTTCCCTCCCTATTCACCTCCTCCACTCTGTCACCTCCCTTCCTCCCCCAGTGAGAATGACATCAGCTCTGGCTGCCCGTCCTCAGCCCAGTTGCTGATGTACTCTCCCATGGGTGAAACAGAAGGCTAATCACCTTTGCCCCATGCATTCACTCTCTAGTCCAGGAGCTGGAGTTTACATAGCCTAGCACTCTGGAGTAGGAGTGGGAGGAGGCTGTACCAAGAAGGTAGCTGCAGAACATTGTGGGAAAAGAGGGGGCATGGGCATCAGGGGGAGGGAGAGGGAGAGGAGTGGAGGGGGGCACTTGAGGAAGAGAGGCAGCAGCAGTAAATCACCCTGTGGGGGGGCTCCCTCTGCCTGAGCTCAGTGGGGTAGGGAAAGAATAGACATAGAGGGGTGGGGGGAAGAATGGGGAATCGCCACATCTGGCAGGCAGGTGTCTGGCACTGTTCAGGCTGTAGTCACTTTCCCAGCCAAAGGGGAGGAAGGGGGGAGAGGGGAGGAGGGGCCTCCCAGCATCCCCTGGGAAAGAGGGAAAGGCTCACAAACAGAAAGACAGAGGCTTACAGACAGAAAGAAACCAAGGAAGAGAAATAATCAGACCCCGCTCCCAGGCTCTGCTTCAGTCAGTGCTTGGGGATGTGTTTACTCATAGCCCTGAAAAAAAACCTGCTGGCCAAAAAACTGCGCAGGCCAGGGCACCGAAGTTCCATTCATGCTGGAAAACAGAAGGCAGGAGTTTAACCCAGGCTAAGCTGGGGAAACTGAAGCTCAGAGAATTCCAAGTTTGAGAACAGGATGGAACTCCATGCTCCACACCATCACACATCACCACCACTCAGCTCTGGTACTGACACTGCCCCTCCCCCAGGTCAATGCTGTGTGGTGAGTAGGAAGATTAGGATGGTAAGGCTGAGTATTGCTTTTCCCCAGCTCACACAGGCAAAGACAAAAGAAGTACCTAGTCTTTATCCAAACTCTTGCATTCCAACTTTCAGTGCAGGACTGTAGGCAGACGTGGTACACCCAGGTTTTTTTCTTTTCTACCTGCTGAGGAGTATCCCATGCACAGGTGCCCCATAGTTGTTGAGCTTAATTGTCAGGTTTTCATAGAAGAGCAGGCAAGACTGGAAAACTCTGGGTTTCATGTTCTGATGCTGGAGAGACTCCCCCATTCCTGTTACCTTCCTTCCCTCATCCTTTCCCATCTGAGATACTAATTTGGTCTCCCTTGCTTAATCCTGGAATTGCAGGTCCATTTTATGAGCGGCAGAGGTGACTGAGGAAACCCTTCAAACTGCAGTGGAGAAGAGGCTCCCCACACTCCCCCTTCCTTAAAAATCCTGCAGAGGAAGGGGGAAAGAAAACCAAAGCATTCTGTCGCCGCGGCAACCATAAAACCCCCAGCTAAATCCATCTTGTGAGCTCACCGCCCCATTAAGATGCAGGGCCAGGCGCTGCGCCAGCCCAGCCACATTCATTTGTGCGAATAAAGGTGGAGGAGGGGGAGGGGAGCAGGCTCTGGAGGGACGGGGAAATGGCGAGAAGAGGTTATTTACACCACCGTCCTGACCTTCTGGAGCAGCGCTGGCTCCGATAAATAACCCGCTCAGCGCCGTTTCAGAGCAGGAGTGGAAGGTGCAGGAAGGGAGCAAGGGCTGGAGGAGAGCCCCCACGCAGGTGCGCGTCTCTGGGTTACTAATGGCTGAGGCGGGAGCAGGCAGCTGGCTTTGGGGGTGGTGGGGGAAGAACTCAGTTCCCTGGGACTCCCACTGAGAAAATACCATCCCCACCCCACCCCTGGCGCCAATTTCCAGGCGAGGGGACGGAGAGATGCCAAGGAGGCAAACAGCCCCGTAAATTAGGGATGGGGGGGCACTGCTATAGAGTCTCTGAGGTACGAGGGAAGAAATATTGTAAGATGGGGAATGAGGGGGTGCTGGAAGAACAGGAGTAGCTGCCAAAAAGAGAGGAAGAGAAACAGAAACATCACACAAAGGCAGTTTTGAAAAAATGTTTTATTCCTCTTTGCACAGAGCAGTTTATGAAGGTGGCTATCTCCTGACTCCATGCATCTTTTACACAAAGATGCCCCCTCAAATATGCCCAGTTATCTGCCCCACTTCAGTGTT
>NW_012104410.1:1109566-1116309 GCF_000951045.1 Mandrillus leucophaeus | reverse complement strand
GTTCTGATGCTGGAGAGACTCCCCCATTCCTGTTACCTTCCTTCCCTCATCCTTTCCCATCTGAGATACTAATTTGGTCTCCCTTGCTTAATCCTGGAATTGCAGGTCCATTTTATGAGCGGCAGAGGTGACTGAGGAAACCCTTCAAACTGCAGTGGAGAAGAGGCTCCCCACACTCCCCCTTCCTTAAAAATCCTGCAGAGGAAGGGGGAAAGAAAACCAAAGCATTCTGTCGCCGCGGCAACCATAAAACCCCCAGCTAAATCCATCTTGTGAGCTCACCGCCCCATTAAGATGCAGGGCCAGGCGCTGCGCCAGCCCAGCCACATTCATTTGTGCGAATAAAGGTGGAGGAGGGGGAGGGGAGCAGGCTCTGGAGGGACGGGGAAATGGCGAGAAGAGGTTATTTACACCACCGTCCTGACCTTCTGGAGCAGCGCTGGCTCCGATAAATAACCCGCTCAGCGCCGTTTCAGAGCAGGAGTGGAAGGTGCAGGAAGGGAGCAAGGGCTGGAGGAGAGCCCCCACGCAGGTGCGCGTCTCTGGGTTACTAATGGCTGAGGCGGGAGCAGGCAGCTGGCTTTGGGGGTGGTGGGGGAAGAACTCAGTTCCCTGGGACTCCCACTGAGAAAATACCATCCCCACCCCACCCCTGGCGCCAATTTCCAGGCGAGGGGACGGAGAGATGCCAAGGAGGCAAACAGCCCCGTAAATTAGGGATGGGGGGGCACTGCTATAGAGTCTCTGAGGTACGAGGGAAGAAATATTGTAAGATGGGGAATGAGGGGGTGCTGGAAGAACAGGAGTAGCTGCCAAAAAGAGAGGAAGAGAAACAGAAACATCACACAAAGGCAGTTTTGAAAAAATGTTTTATTCCTCTTTGCACAGAGCAGTTTATGAAGGTGGCTATCTCCTGACTCCATGCATCTTTTACACAAAGATGCCCCCTCAAATATGCCCAGTTATCTGCCCCACTTCAGTGTTGGAGAACTGGCAGTTAGTAAGTGGGGCAGAATGCTTAAGTCTCAGGAAGGTTTTTAAAGACATTTTTGTGGGGAGGAAGTTCTGGGTCAAGGGGAAAGATTAGACCCAAGAGTGAGTATTCCATTCTCCATCTTCCTGGGGAAATCCAAATCCCAAAGGTTTTATGAAGAAAAGCACCTCTCTCAGCGACCTAGAGACAGGGAGAGCACAGACGCACTGTTTGGGTGTAAGGCTGAAGCAGAGAGAGGGTGGGCTGCAGCGAATGTAGACCGAAGGCAGAGGAGTAAATGCATGTCGGGGAGTTGAGGGAACAGAGACAGCCTAGACGCCCAAGTCATAAGTTCTACTCCTTCCCCAGTTCTGAGTAGAAAGTTTTCTTCCCAAGACTAGAATGGAGTTTTAGTTTTAGGAACTGGCTTTGCTTCAGGACACAGAGAAGACAAACCAGGCAAAGATCCCACAGGTAGTAAGGGTGGAGAGTTAAGGTAGCTAATTAAGAGACGGGCACTCACCACGGCAGTTTTGAAGCTATATGCCAGATCGGGGTAGAGAATGCATTTTATGTGCCCTATTCAATACAATTTAAATCACTGTTTCTTCCATGTTGTCCCTTCCCTATGAACTACTCCCAATACCTTTTCCAAGGCAGAGGACAGGGCAGTAAGAAGGAATGGAAGAAAACACTGAGGTCAGTAAGTGGGGCTAGGGCTTAGATTGGATAAATCCCTACCCATGCCCACCCCCACTCGTTCTATAGTAAAGAATTCTCTTTCTCCCTCCCCTTGCTGGGGTGTCAGGATGAGGTCCAGGTAAAGGCAAAGGCAGGAAAACATTCAGCACATTCTTTCTCCTACTTTAATCTGAAGTGTAGCTACAACAAAGAGCACAGAATTTACAAAAATGTCAGGGCAGGGGAGCATGTGAGCATAATCCAGTCGAGAAAGAAAGAGGGTGCTTCCCCTGCCCTATTATCTGAATACGCTGGGAGCTTTACTCCCAGAACTGCAAGAAGAATGAAAAATAATAGGGAGGGTGTAGGGGAGGTTGGGGGGGACAACCACAAACAGAATGGAGATTTAAGGATCCCTGTGATCCCCGAGGTGACCCTGAGAGCATCGATTGGGGAACTAGATGAAAATTCACAGCAGACATGCGAATTTTTTGAAGAGGATGAAGAGCCAGGAACAGTGGGGTCTTCACCGAAGGAGTGACCACTTGATCTGTTCTTTGGCTGACTGCAGCACCTGCAGAGATAAGAGCAGCGTTGAGGAAAGCTTGCTGACAGGGCAGGGTAAGCATGAGGGCTGGGGATCTCCTTCCCCTCACTTGTCTTCCCTGTCCTTACAAGAATGGAGAATAGAAAATCCCCAAAGGTAAAGAGATGGGAAGAAGCTCTCTAAGGCCCTAGCAGATTGTTTGGAAAATTTCAAAAAAATACAAATCCACCGAGGGGGATGAAGAAAGAAGAGGTACAAAAGAAAAAAAAAAACAAAACTGGGAGTTACTGGACACATATTAAAAGGGGCGGTGGGTGAGAGACGGGTAACAAATCCAGATGGACTTCTTGGTGAGAATGCCAAGCGGGTAGAAAACAGAACCCCTCCCTTCCCCCTACATCAGGTAGACAATCTATCTGCAGTCCAGGTAGCAAGATGGATCTGCAAAACCTGCATATTCTAGAATATGCATTTCCAGCTTAGCCCTCATTTGAATAATAAGAGAAAGAGAGAGTGTGTGCACAAATGCACACAGACCATCTGCTTAAGGCAAGCCTCTGCTGGGGAATAAATCACTGAATGAGGCATCAGGCAGGGAAGGTTTGAAGGGTACAGAGCAAGGTTGACAGCCACTGTTCACAGGAAACTAAGAAAGGAGTTGGAAGTAGGGGTAGGGAGTAGCTGGCTGTATAAGTCCCAGTTCTCTGGAATAAGAGGGAGCCAAGAAAGACGTGTCTTGAGTCTCCAGTCTCACTCAGACTTGGGAGGTATGGGTGGAATGCTGTTCTAGCCTCTTTAGTGACCCAGTCCATCTGGAAAGGAAGAAGGGAGAAAGTCATACCTGAGACACGGTCTGCTCCGTAAGGGGGACATCTTCACCCTATGGCACAGAGATACAAGCATTTAGTGTGGGAGAAAGCTGGAGTAAGACCTGATTGGAGTCTGGTATTAGAGAAGAAAAAAGTAATCCTTTAAACTGAAACAAAGGGCAGATGCACTGAACTTCTCAGTCCCTTCTAGGGACTAGGACAGCTACAGTTTTACTTGGCCAGAGGGACTATGAACAAAAAAGGGTCATTTCATCCAGCTTCCATTTTAAGGCAGGAGGACTTCTTAAAAGATTTAACTCCATTCCGAGTAACCAGCAGGTTATCTGATCCTCAACTCCCTTAACTTGGGGGTGGAGGACCTGATTCTCTAGTCAGAAAAGGCCTTCTCTGAGTATCAGTATTGCTAGGGAAAGGATGAGGGGGAGCCAGGAGTGGTTTAATGGATCCCGCAAAGCCTGATGGGTAACGACAGCATGTTAATTTGAAGAAATAAACTGCTGCAACAGCAGCCTGAGAAGAGAAAGGGGGGAGTTGGTGGGGGGACCCTCTCTCTTGCCACATAGAGACATATGTTAGAGGAGAAGATTAAACTATGCAAATGGAGCCCACAGCAGTTAAGGGAGAAGATTTCCCATTACCAAGCACTGTCAGCCTTCACTCTGTGGAGGTCAGAGCCAGGACATTCTGTGAATGGGGAGAATTTGCTTTGCTCAGACATCTCTGCACCCGTATAATTTGCTTGTGGGCTCTCGGCATCCACCATTATCTCCTCAGCTGACCTGGGGCCTTCTATGGTTAACTCAGAGGCCCCTTGCTGATATCACTAGCACCAAAGAGGACTGAGGTTCTGAGGTTCTGGCAAATACATACTTCCTGATGGAGAGGCACCATCCTCAGTTATGTAACACTTTATTTATTTATTTATTTATTTTTGAGACAGAGTCTCACTCTGTCACCCAGGCTGCAGTGCAGTGGTGCAGTCTTGGCTCACTGCAACCTCCACCTCCCAGGCTCAAGCAATTCTCCTGCCTCAGCCTCCCGAGTAGCTGGGATTACAGGCACGCACCACCACGCCCAGCTAATTTTTGTATTTTTAGTAGAGACAGGGTTTCACCATGTTGGTCAGGCTGATCTCGACCTCACCTTGTGATCTACCGGCCTCCACTTCCCAAAGTGCTGGGATTACAGGTGTGAGCCACCACACCCAGTCCTATATAACACTTTAAAAGACAAAAAAGACACTCTTCTGCCTCAGATGATTGGATCCATCTCCAAGAAGGGAATAAGCCAACTTCAAGTTCCTTTATAATTTCAAAACCATAAATATTAGTTTATTTTATCACTTATTAAATAAATATGTATTAAATGTCCACTTTGTGCAAAGACTGTATGAGATGTTAGGTACCTTATTAGGGGTAGAAATAAGTTCTTTCTTCTTCTTTCTTTGGGACAATAAGAAGGGAAGGAAAGAGAAAGGCTGAATGTATTTGAAAGAAAAAGAGAAGGTTCTATGTATCCTATGAGCCCCAACTAATAGACACATCCAGCAGGTCTGGCTGTGGAGGGTGTTTGTGAATAGATGCGGGGATGCAGAGAAACACATTCCTGCTTACCCTTAATGCCACCCGGTGTACCACCTGCTGGGGATCACTCTCGAGGATCACCCTGCAAAAACAAAGAAGAGATCACTGTTCACTCTGTCCCGAATGCCCAACTCACTGTGGGGGAACAGGACCTCTGGCCGCTGAGCCTGCTTGACTTAGGACAGGGGCAGTTATCCCACTACCTCACCCAACATTAAGGCAGGTCAGAGAACTTACCCTCCATCTACAATTTCATCCACAGCCAAGAACAGCCCCTCCATGTTCTCCAGCAGTGCTCGCTTTTCTACATTTTTCCTGAGTCCCCAAGAGAAGAGAAGAAAAAAACCAAATTGTGTGTGAAAGAAATCCTAGGACCTTGTCTGAATTGAGGAACCTAAACTAGACCAATAAACATCTCCACCAACCACACAAAGAAGTAAATAAGGTGAAGAACTTTTTAGCTAGTTCACTCAAAACCCCTTTCTACTCTTGGTTGCTGAATAAGGAATGTATGGAAAGAGATTCAAATAATACAGTCAATTTCTGACTATTCAGGGGTTGATTATCCACAGCTATTGTTTCTTTCCTACCTGCCATGCTGCTGCTCATAACATTGCTCATAAACACTGACATCAGTGGGTGAAAAAAAATATAAACAGAGCTAAGACTCAATCTGGAGGTGGCCGGAGGTGGGAGGGGTTGAATGCAAACCTTATTTGCACTCAAGCTCTAACAAACCTCCTGAGACATTCTCTGTTCCCTCTTCTCCCTATCCCTTACCAGCTCTGCTCAGGCCCTGAAAAGAAGCCCAAAGAAGGGGCAGGGTCTGCATACACTAGCCTCAGATCCGGTGGTTGGTGCATGTGGCCTGTCACATCTGTCAGTTTGAGGCTTTCACTAGATTACCCGAAATGAAGTCTATTCATTCACCTGGATAAGAAATAAATCATCCCCTTCCTGAGGAAATCTGAGCCATTCACCCTGCTGAGTTTGCAGGGCTGAGAGTGCCTGCTGTTCTGGTCTGGATGGCTGTCTGTACTGGGTTCACTTGGGAGCTGCTGGGGGAATGAAGTTCAGAGCCCTGGATGTTTTCAGGAAAAGTAACTTACCTCTCTTCTATTACCCATCTACACGGTTAACAGAGGGCTAGTGGGGAAGTGGAAAGGGAGGAGAGGGTAAATGGCAGAAGCTTCCTGGTTTTTTTTTTGGTTTTTTGAGACAGGGTCTTGCTATGTCGCCTAGTCTGGAGTGCAGCAGCATGATCACAGCTCACTGCAGCCTCAACCTCCTGGGCTCAAGCAATCTTCCTACCTCAGCATCCTGAGTAGCTGAGACTACAGGTATGTACCACCACACCTGGCTAATTTTTTTATTTTTTGCAGAGACAGGGTCTCACTATGTTGCCCAGGCTTGTCTTGAACTCGACTTATGCAATCCTCCTGCCTGGGTGCTTCCTGTTCTATAGAAGGGAAAAAACAAGGACTAGAAGTGGGGGAAAAAAAAAAAAACTGGGCTACGTGGCTCATGCCTATAATCCCAGCACTTTGGGAGGCCAAGGTAGGTGGATCATTTGAGGTCAGGAGTTCAAGACCAGCCTGGCCAACATGGTAAAACCCCATCTCTACTAAAAATACAAAAATTAGCCAGGGGTGGTGGCGCATGCCTGTAATCCCAGCTACTCTACTCAGGAGGCTGAGGAGGAGAATCGCTTGAACCTGGGAGGCAGAGGTTGCAGTGAGCCGAGATCATGCTACTGCACTCTAGCCTGTGTGACGGAGTGAGACTCCATCTCAAAAAAAAAAAAAAGAAAGAAAGAAAAAAAATTGGGAGTGTTGCTTCCATTCCCGAAGTACTGAATGACATACTATCTGGGACACTTCCTTATGCTTGCCCTTTCCCTACTTCTAATGTCAAGAATGAAGCCCAGGAAAGCACCTTGAGGATGCTCAGATCTGACAGGGCCACAGGGGATTACAAGAGTAAACACAGAGGTAAAGATTCGGCTCCCTCCCAGTCCCCTTCCTTAGTAAGATCATTATTCCATAGGAGGGACATACTCTCCATCCAGTCCTCCCCAGTAGCATGAATTACTATGAATTAATAAAACCGACCCTCTTTTTTTTTTTTTT
>NW_012104410.1:1105548-1108311 GCF_000951045.1 Mandrillus leucophaeus | reverse complement strand
GGATTACAGGCGTCCACCACCACGCCCAGCTAATTTTTGTTGTTGTTGTTGAGACGGAGTTTCGCTCTGTTGCCCAGGCTGGAGTGCAGTGGCGCGATCTCAGCTTACTGCAACCTCCCCCTCCCGGGTTCACACCATTCTCCTACCTCAGCCTCCTGAGTAACTGGGACTACAGATGCCTGCCACCACACCCAGCTAATTTTTTGTATTTTTAGTAGACATGCAGTTTCACTGTGTTAGCCAGGATGGTCTCGATCTCCTGACCCCAAGTGATCCACCCGCCTTGGCCTCCCAAAGTGCTGGGATTACAGGCATGAGCCACCGCGCCCGGCCTATGTCTCAAAATTTCTTAAAAAGCATGGACTTTAAGTCAGACAGATACGGGTTTGAATCCAAGCTAAGCCATTTTCTACATGTGTGACCCTGAGAAAGTTATTAGGTTAAACTACATCAAACTGCCACTTTTGTAGTTTTCACAACGGTCACATACAAGTAATTTCTTATGGTTCTTCATGGTTTGGTTTCCTCATTTGTAAAACAAAGGCACTAATGCCTACAACTCATGGAAGTGCTGCAAGGTTTAAATAACAATGTACTTTACAAAGCACTTATACCAATAATAAGAGCTCAGTAAGAGTTGACTTTCTCAAACTTTGACTTTTGCCTCAAATTATCTGGGGGCTTATTTTTATTTATCTATTCTCCTAGAATTCGCTACCTGAGGCAAATAGCTTTTTCTGTATATAGGAAGCAGGTTAGGACTATACCCAAGGTCTTCTCAAGTGACCCATTCAGAATGTATGATTTCAACACGACCCAGGTTGTTAGCTAATTGGCTCAAACTCAGTCAGGTATGGACCCTTCATAGAAGGAGCAAGTATCTCCCTGCAATCTTGACCATACCTCAGAAATCCATCTTAAAAAATACTACTCGGGCCGGGCGCGGTGGCTCAAGCCTGTAATCCCAGCACTTTGGGAGGCCGAGACGGGCGGATCACGAGGTCAGGAGATCGAGATCAGCCTGGCTAACACGGTGAAACCCCGTCTCTACTAAAATACAAAAATTAGCCAGGGGTGGTGGCGCATGCCTGTAATCCCAGCTACTCTACTCAGGAGGCTGAGGAGGAGAATCGCTTGAACCTGGGAGGCAGAGGTTGCAGTGAGCCGAGATCATGCTACTGCACTCTAGCCTGTGTGACGGAGTGAGACTCCATCTCAAAAAAAAAAAAAAGAAAGAAAGAAAAAAAATTGGGAGTGTTGCTTCCATTCCCGAAGTACTGAATGACATACTATCTGGGACACTTCCTTATGCTTGCCCTTTCCCTACTTCTAATGTCAAGAATGAAGCCCAGGAAAGCACCTTGAGGATGCTCAGATCTGACAGGGCCACAGGGGATTACAAGAGTAAACACAGAGGTAAAGATTCGGCTCCCTCCCAGTCCCCTTCCTTAGTAAGATCATTATTCCATAGGAGGGACATACTCTCCATCCAGTCCTCCCCAGTAGCATGAATTACTATGAATTAATAAAACCGACCCTCTTTTTTTTTTTTTTCTTGAGACACAGTCTCACTCTGTCGCCAAGTTTGGAGTGCAGTGGTGTGATCTTGGCTCACTGCAAGCTCCGCCTCCCAGGTTCACGCCATTCTCCTGCCTCAGCCTCCTGAGTAGCTGGGACTACAGGCGCCCACTACCATGCCCAGCTAATTTTTTGTATTTTTAGTGGAGACGGGGTTTCCCCATGTTAGCCAGGATGGTTCACCTGACCTCGTGATCCACCCACGTTGGCCTCCCAAAGTACTGGGATTACAGGCGTGAGTCACCACGCCTGGCAAAACCCAACTTCTTAAACTAAATCAACTCCCTGGAGCGTTTGCCAATCTCCTACAATCCCTGAGCCTGAAGATGGTTACTTTATCTCCCAAACAGAAATCAACAATGCCCTGCTGTTTCCATCGTAACTTGGGGGGAAGAAAAAAGAATGTCCTGCTCACCTCAGCATCTGGCTCAATGAGTCGAAGAGGCAGTTCAGAACGGCCATAAGCATCAGCTGTTGGGAAACAGAGGAGGCAGAAGGATAAGGTTCAAGGCCCTGAAAGCTGCTACCTAAAAACAAAACCTCCTAATTCATTAAACATCAAAAGACACAGGCTTTCACAAAGGACCAAAAACATAAGGTGGAAGTGAGAGCACAACAGGAAGAGGACCTGTGGTTTCTCAAAGAAATAAATTCTGCTACATGATCCCACAATTCAGCATCTCTTTTAGCCAAAAGTTTATAAACAGAACTTTCTTGTCACAGTCCTCTACAATGTCTTTACCAACTGTATGTGTGTTACCTAATGTCTTAGGTAGAGAAATCATTAACCAAGCAATAGCTGAGGTGACAGGAAGGCTGTAGAGTTAGTGTAAAAAGCATGGACTTTAATTGGCTGGGCACAGTGGCTCACACCTGTAACATCTAGACCCTGTCTAGACCCTGACTCTATCCCAGCACTTTCGGAGGCCGAGGCAGGCAGATTGCTTGAGCTCAGGAGTTGAGACCAGCCTGGGCAACATGGCAAAACCCCGTCTCTACAAAAAAATACAAAAAAATTAGCCGGCATGGTGGTGGGCACCTGCAGTCCCAGCTACTTGGGAGGCTAAGGCAGGAGTATCACTTGAGCCTGGGAGCCAGAGGTTGCAGTGAGCCAAGACTGCACCACTGCAATCCAGCCTGGGAGACAGAACAAGAACCCTGTCTCAATTTTTTTTTTTTTTTTTT
>NW_012104410.1:1101527-1104023 GCF_000951045.1 Mandrillus leucophaeus | reverse complement strand
GGCTCTATCAGGGCCCCAAACCAGTGGCTATGTACTGCCTGTGGTTTAGAAAGTAGGATCAGAAATAGCAAAGGGGTAGTAGGGATTCTCACCTCATTTTCATAGGAGCTGCCAATCACATAGAAATAGAGATCTATACTGCTTTTGTATACCACTGTCAGGCCTTCCAAGAGGGCAATTTCACCTGGTGGGGGAAAAAAAGTAGAAAGAGTGGGTGGCCTGAGATGAGGAAGTAGGAAAGAAGGAGTTACCAGCCAGGTGCAGTGGCTCACGCCTGTAATCCCAGCACCTTGCACGCCTGTAATCCCAGTACCTTGGGAAGCTGAGCCGTGTGGATCACCTAAGGTCAGGAGTTCAAGACCAGCCTGGTCAACATGGTGAAACCCCATCTCTACTAAAAATACAAAAATTAGCCGGGCGTGGTGGTGTGCACCTGTAATCCCTGCTACTCGGGAGGCTGAGATGGGAGAACCACTTGAACCTGGGAGGCGGAGGCTGCAGTGAGCCAAGATCGTGCCACTGCACTCCAGCCTAGGTGACAGAGAAAGGCTCTATTTCAAAATAAAGAAAAAAAAAAAAAAAGCTATTACCGTGAATTCCTAGTATCCAGTTGTTTTGGGCTAAGGTGAGGCCAACTGTAATGACCTCCAAAGCCAGAAGATGATCTGCACTTCTTGGGTGGTGGCAGAAGAGAAGCATAAACTTGGG
This sequence comes from Mandrillus leucophaeus, assembly GCF_000951045.1. NCBI lineage: Eukaryota > Metazoa > Chordata > Mammalia > Primates > Cercopithecidae > Mandrillus > Mandrillus leucophaeus. Next base: position 1,103,315 of record NW_012104410.1, on the reverse strand, counting down.
GGAGTCTAAATGTATCTTCTCTAACCACCATCCTCTGTTCCTGCCCACTATACCTATTTCCCTCCTTGTATATGAGACAGGATACTAGTCGATCCTTCGGAGGTGAAAATGCAGAGCGGTCACCTTTACAGACTTCCATTTACCTGCCCTAATGGATGCGGTACAATAAGCAGAGCTGCAGTTAAATTTGTCAAGTGAGGCTCATAAATCCAGGGACTAGACAGGTAGCTAACAGCCAACCTTCCAGCACGGTATTCCCGCGTGAGGTACACTCACCTCCCCATTACATTCTGAAGAGTTTATTATACAAGGGGAGGAAGGAAAAAAAAAAAAAAAAAGGAGGCAGAGTCATTTTATCCTTTCTCCGCAGCCCTGCTACCACCCCCTTTCCACCATGGTTCCCCACAACACGGGGAGTAGTGAAAGGAAAATGACCTACTGTCAGTCCGATGGGTCTTGTTGAAAATGTTCTTCTCAAAGGCCTTTTGCTCCTTGACACTGGGGTAGGTGTCGTCATAGTACTGGTCAGAGGGAAGGAGACAGGGTTGGGTCACTACAGCTGGAAGCCAGAATGATTAGTGACTATGCTTTGCCCTGGGATCTTGGATTTCTCTCCTTCAAGGCATGGGGCAAGGGAGAAATACTGACACGGAAAAGGAAGGACTGTAGAGGCAGAGAATGGGCAGTGAGTAATCTAAGAAAAATAAATAAAAGATCCTGCCATAAGCAACCCCACCTCACATTTCTAAGACTGTCTGAAGGCAGAAGCCTACCAGCCCTACGGTGAGGCTCTGTGCCTGTCTGCAATCTAGACCTCTCCTAAACCATTCTCATCAAGTGTTTCCTAGGAGCTACCCCATGTCAGGAAGCAGTGCCAGAGAACACAAAAAACACTAGAAGCACAGAACACCTCCACAGACCCTCACTCACTGTATGAAGCTGAGGCATGGGGAAAGGCTACAAAAACCTCCTCCAAAGAAAGGCAAACCCTGCCCTATAGTCTATCTTAGCTTTCTTTTCTGCAAGCTGAAAGAAGCATCCAGCATACCACTGAGCCCATTCCCAGGCTCTCCCTGGCAAGGGGGCGGAGACGCAGGCTGCTAAATCGCTAGCTCTTTAGGGGCTAATCCGTTGCAGTCAGCTGAAGACCTATGACAGGTCTGGCATTTAGTAACTGGATAACTGTTTCAAAAGGTGTCCTGGATAGTTACATCCAATTACAGGGAGGAACAGCTGGTGAATTCTAAACTAATCTCTACCTGCTGATTGATTTATGCTATGCTCGCCCGGAGTTAATACACCAGGGACAGAAGAAATTTCTACAGGAGGGGGAGAATATGGAGGGAGAGAGGGGTGTCCTTTCTTCTTTCTTCCAACAGATCCAAAGTTGAAAACATCACTCTGGGAAAGTCAGGAGGTAACAAGCTTGATGGTGACTATAGACCTAGGAATGGAACCTTGGAACTGCAAGAGAATTCTCTGGAAAAACCCAGGCAGGGTGACATGGTAGAAGAGAAGGGGACAGGAATGATGGACATGGGCAGACTGCCTCTTAGCATCTACATACTGCTTTGTTAGGAACCAAGGTATCAAAGCTTTTTCCTAATCTGATGCTGACAACAAAGGAGGTCAAAGTCTGAGGACAGTAAGCAGGGCAGCAGTACAACAAAGGGACAAAAGAAAACAGGTTTTATCTGGAGTAGGCAAGATAAGATGGAAGAATTCAGGCTGAGTATGGTGGCTCACACCTGTAATCCCAACACTTTGGGAGGCCGAGGCGGGCGGATC
>NW_012104410.1:1094767-1100687 GCF_000951045.1 Mandrillus leucophaeus | reverse complement strand
AAAAAAAAAAAAAAAAAAAAAGATGGAAGTGTTCTCAAAATTATACTACTGAGCAACATGAGTTAATAGGGGATCAGTCCCAAGATTCAAATCTCAGAATAAGCCTTTGTGTTGTTCCTAAACTAATTCAAAAGGGAATCTCACCTTGGCAAAAAGTCGATCTCCATCATTGTCCAGAATCAGGATGGCTTTGACAGTATACAGGGAAGGTTCCTGAAGAGATACGAACATACCTTCAGTCCTGAGGCTCCCACCACCACTGGTAAACCAGATACCTTCCCCTAGTCCCACTGGGGCTGCAAGGGGATACAGAGGTACCTCTGTAAGTCCCTTACCTCAACATGGTCAGATTTTGATATTTCCCATTGAGAAAGACCGAGGGTAAGTAAACTGAGAAAGCATTTAAACAAAGGATTCCAAAGTACCATCAGAGAAACAGTTTCTCTGACGCACAGGGGGCTTAATCAAGAGAAGTCATGCTGTTATTTCCAAATATTATGGTACAGTTATTTTCCAAATTACCCTCTCCCTTCCTGCTCTCCCATGTACAGGCGGTTATAGAATGTGACCAGATTAATTAAAAGGCACTGAACAAGGCCATTTGAAAACAGGGTTGAATGTCCTAGTATACTTGGAAGTTTCTGCAGTCCGAATGCAGTGGCAATGCAGAAACATAAAGCAAGTCTTCCCTAAACCACCCACACACTGAGCAGAGGGAAAAGAGCGTTTACACACACACACACACACACACACACACACCAGTTCTCAATGTAGCTTAGTAAGACAGCCATCTTCCAAAAACTCTCCTATGTCTTCCAATTCTACTATACCTTAACTAACACTACCAATTAACTTCCAAGGACAAAAGCCAATCTGAATTTTGGGGGAGTTAAGAAGCAGTGACAAAATGATCTGAGAAACACTCTGGGGCCTAGAGTGAGTGAGCAAGAGGGGTAATTTTTTTTCCCACTACCAAGAATCAAATAAGGAATCACAGCCTCAATCTTCATGGTTCTTCAACTGTAAGTATATCACTTGCAAAAGCTGTGGTGGTCTGGTGCTCTCCCCTACCCCTGCAACTTCCAGGAAGCCAGCTAACTAGGAGAAGAAAAATCGCAGGAGGCTGAGGCAGGATTGCTTAAGGCCAGTTCAAGACCAGCCTGGGAAACATACGGAGATCCCCATCTCTACAAAAATAAAAAAATTAGCCAGGTGTGGTGGTGTGCATCTACAGTCCTGGCTACTCAGGAGGCTGAGGTGAAAGGATCTCTTTTTCGTTTGTTTGTTTGTTTGTTTTGAGAGGATCTCTTGAGCCCAGGAGTTTAAGACCACACCGAGCTATGACTGCGCCACTGCACTCCAGGCTGGGTGACAGAGTGAAACCCCATCTCTGATTGAAGAGAAAAACCAAAAGTGAGGGGAGACAGTGATGTGTGCATGAGAGGTATTTGCAGCCTCACATTCCTTGACTTTCTTTTTTCTTTTTTTTTTTTAAGAGAAAAGGTGTCACTATATTGCTCAGGCTGGTCTCGAACTCCTAGGCGCAAACAATCCTCCCACCTAGGCCTCCCAAAGTGCTGGGATTACAAGTGTGAGCCACTGCGCCCAGCCTACATTCTTTGACCTTCTAATCAACATTACTTACCATTGATATCCCTTGTGCTATGAGACAAGGCTGTTGCTTTGCTACCTCTTTCCTGGCCTTATTTAAGAAACCCACAGTCCTCACAGGAGCCAAACACAAAAGTATGTGTTTGACAGAGATCCAAGAGTGGGGAGGAAAGAATCATTGCCAAGAACCCAGAAACTGTAGCCTCTACAAACATAAATTGTCTCATGAGGCTTCAGGAGGTTTATGGTTCCATGCAAAGAATCAACCCTGTTTGTGGGTGCAGAGGGGGGCAGGCAGTTCAGAATGGGAGTAAAAGGAACCCAGTCTTTTGACAACAAGCTGATGAGGAACATAAGTTTTCCCTACTTGAATTCTTGAGGACTGCAATTTTTGTTTTGTTCGCTGGTTTATCCCATTTGTCCAGAACAATGCCTGACACATACTAAACTCTCAATATTTGGTGAACAATTGAGAGAATAAAGGAAGTTTGAGAATAAAGTTAAAATATCTTGATGCAGTATGCATCTAGGGGACTACTTATAATTAGACTTCCACATATAAGTGGATTTTCAGATGTAGCCACTTTGGGTGATATTACTACCAACTTTATCCCTCCTCTGATAAACCCTCCTTAGAGATGCCCATCCTGTATACATAACACTCTGGAATAAACAAGGCATGAGTAACTCCTCTCTCAAATTAAAGAACTTTGTTGCCTAGTGGAGGGAAGTCCTCTAGAGTCTAGTCTTAAAAGGTCACAAGTAGAAGCAGCCCTCCTAACTCCTAATTCCTCACAGAAAGATCTTCCCGTAAAGCAGGCTCAGTTCTGTAACAACTTGGGTCCTTAATTCCAAAAGGGAGAGAACAATGGGAATGAGTTTTCTTAATGGAACAAAAGAAATCCAAAAGGAAGGAAATTTAGACAAAATCATTTTTTCCCACAACCTTTTCCTGGAATTCTTTGGCCCTGTTCCTCCATCCACATTCATAGCAACTTTAGAGAGCTGCCCATTAGTTTAAGCTGGGCATTAACCTGGCATAGGAAACTGGTTCTTGCAGCCATAGAGTTTGGCATCCCTAGAACCCAAAGAAAAGAAAAGCCCTGGCCGGGCGCGGTGGCTCAAGCCTGTAATCCCAGCACTTTGGGAGGCCGAGATGGGCGGATCACGAGGTCAGGAGATCGAGACCATCCTGGCTAACACGGTGAAACCCCGTCTCTACTAAAAAATACAAAAAACTAGCCGGGCGAGATGGCGAGCGCCTGTAGTCCCAGCTACTCGGGAGGCTGAGGCAGGAGAATGGCGTAAACCCGGGAGGCGGAGCTTGCAGTGAGCTGAGATCCGGCCACTGCACTCCAGCCTGGGCGACAGAGCGAGACTCCGTCTCAAAAAAAAAAAAAAAAAAAAGCCCTAATGGCCACCAGCCAACTGGAAAAGTCAGTCAATGTCCTTTGTGGCCAACAGGCTGTGAGTGCCTACGACAGCCACACCGGCAAAGAGAGAACATATCCCTGGGTTCTGCTCCTGGTTCTTTTCACTGGCTTCCTAGAAGACATTATCAAAGAAACCCCAAAAATAGAAACATTGGATCTTCCTGGGAAGAATAAAAGACAGGCTAAGGAGGACAAGGATAAAGACTAGATTTGACACAGAGCTTACTGGAGCTCTCAAAAGGGAAAGAAGGCATTACAGAAAAGGCTGGTCATTTCAAATTTCCAAAGGAGGAAGCATACTAAATAAAGCTGAGAATTTAGGCAGGAGCTTAAATGCCGCTTCAATTCTCCATTCTGCTACAGCTGCAGCCAGCAGCTTCTTTACTTCTCCTGCCACCTCCTGACTGCAGCTGGTTCCACTTCAGCCTGGGGCTTTTACCTCTCAGGAGTGGGGAGGGCTATGCCATAAAACTAGCCAGTTTAAAGGCCCCAGAAGTCATTACTGATAATGTAATTTCATTTTAAGTTTTTGCAAAGGGCAAGTTTATAAATAACTCCCAGCTACTGAGAAATGGGCTTCCAGGACAATGGACTAGGCTTGGCCTTGTAACACATTAAATGCTGACTGTTGAGAAAGACCTTATCAGCTTAGGGCCACATTGAAAGAATTTAAAAAGGTCTATTCTTCCTTCCCACTCCCAAAATGGGTAGCTGCTAGAAAGCTTTCGAGACAAAGTTCTGTGATGCACTGACTTTCAGAGAGCCACAGCCTGAGTGTATAACAGAACTTCACCTCAAATGCTAATCGTGCTTGGAAATGAGGTATAGGCAGATTGTTTTTGTGGGAGGTTGGGTGACTCAGACAGATTTTCATGTGTTTATGTTTTTATTATCAAAAAAACAAGAATGCTGTCCTCAAGACAGGTGAAACACCACAGAACAAGCAACTAGGCTGCTGCAAATGAATCTTTGATCTCAGGGGCTTCTTTTTTTTTTTTTTGAGACGGAGTCTTAGTCTGTCGCCCAGGCTGGAGTGCAGTGGAGCAAACTGGGCTCACTACAACCTCCGCCTCCCAGGTTCAAGCGATTCTCATGCCTCAGCCTCCAGAGTAGCTGGGACTACAGGTGCACACCACCACGCCCAGCAAATTTTTGTATTTTTAGTAGAGACGGTGTTTCACCAAATTGGCCAGGCTGGTCTCGAACTCCTGACCTCATGATCTGCCTGCCTTGGCCTCCCAAACTGCTGGGATTACAGGCATGAGCCCCCGTGCTGGGCCTCAGTCAGGAGCTTCTAAAGCCTGGTGAAAAGTATCAACATCTCCAAGAACCCTCTCCCCTAGCACACAGAGGACTAGAGGGGAAGAGTCATTCCCAGTGCTGCCCCCTGTGGGCCTTCTTGGTGACCTGCAGCTTCCACAGGATTATAGTCATTAGCAAAAATATTTTTCAAAGGCAGCTCTGGATAAAAGCTATTTGTGTGTCTTGTAGGACAAACTAGTAGAGATGGGCCCTGAAAAATAACTGAATTAAGTCTGTTCACAATGTACATAGTAAGAGAACCCTTTGGGGTAAGATCTTAGAAGCCACCAGAAGACTAGGGGAATAGTGTTTGGGGACGATAGAGGATACCTGGGAACTATGATGAATTATTTGATTCATTTAGGGGAAAAAACCAAGAAGCCTTTATGGAGGGAATTACAGGATGCTAGCTACAGAGCTGAAAGAGCACATATAAGAATCTGGAGGCCAGGTGCAGTGGCTCATGTCTGTAATCCTAGCACTTTCGGAAGCTTAGGCAGGAGGATCACTAAAGCCAGGAGTTCAAGACCAACCTGGGCAACATAGTGAGACCCTGTCTCTGTGAGAACTTAAAAAAAAAAAAAAAAAAAAAAAAGCCAGGCATGGTGGCATGCACCTGTAGTCTCAGCTACTCAGGAAGCTGAGGCAGGAGGATGGCTTGAGCCTGGGAGTTCAAGGTTGTAGAGAGCTACAATTGCACTACTGCACTCCAGCTACACAAAACAGTGAGAATGCCTCAAAAAAAAAGATGCTGACTGAGATCACCAAAAAGTTCTTCATTGTCTACTTTAAAAATAAATCCTTCCAGCCTGGCCAACATGGTGAAACCCCGTCTCCACCAAAATTACAAAACTTAGCCAGGCGTGGTAACAGACGCCTGTAATCCCAGCTACTCAGGAGGCTGAGGCAGGAGAATCGCTTATACCCGGGAGGCAGAGGATGCAGTGAGCTGAGATCGCACCACTCCACTCCAGCCTGGGCGACACAGCAAGACTCCATCTCAAAAAAAAAAATCCTTAAGGCCATACCAAAAGGGGTTACCCTTATGTGGCAATGAGTCTTGATGAATTAAAAACTGTAACAAGATTCTCTCTTCTCTCAATCCTGTTTACAAAGTAAAACTAAGATGGTAAAAACTAGAAGGAGAAATTCCTAGAAATTTCTAGAAATTTCTAGAAATTCCTAGAAATTCCTAGAAATTCCACTCCCAGCTCCACATGGCTAAGTAGGTATACTTCCTGACTCTGTGCCAACATTCCTTTTTTTGTCAGAGTTTCACTTTGTTGTCCAGACTGGGGTGCAGTGGCACCATCTTGGCTCACTGCAACCTCCGTCTCCCGGGTTCTAGCAATTCTTGTGCCTCAGCCTCCTCAGTAGCTGGGACTACAGGTGACTGCCATCAGGCCAGGCTGATTTTTTGTATTTTAGTAGAGATGGGGTTTCACCATCTTGCCCAGGCTAGTCTCGAACTCCTGAACTCAGGTAATCTGCCTGTCTCGGCCTCCCAACATGCTAGTATTACAGGTGTGAGCCACTGCACCTGGCCTCTGTGCCAACTTTTTTTTTTTTTTTTT
>NW_012104410.1:1088602-1094228 GCF_000951045.1 Mandrillus leucophaeus | reverse complement strand
CTCCTGACCTCAGGTGATCCGCCCGCCTCGACCTCCCATAGTGCTTACAGGCATCAGCCACCGCACGCAGCCTATATCAGATTTATTAATATTATTATCATTTCTTATCGCCCAGGCTGGACTGCAGTGGTGCCATCACAGGTGACTGCAGCCTCAACCTCCCAGGCTTAAGCAATCCTCTCCCTTCAGCCCCCCAAGTAGCTGGGAATCAGGTACATGCCACCACACCCTGCTAATTATTTCTGGATACAAACAAGATTAGATTCAAAAAGCACAGCTCAGGAAAGAGTGGGAGCCACTGGTACCACAGAATATTACCCAGCTGACATGATACCAAATATTGGTTATAAAGAAAAAACTCAACACATGACTCAGGAAGAACTGACTGGAGGAAGAGACACCTACAATCTTCCTATCTGACACAGACCCAAAACATGTAAAGCACAGTCAACAAGAGTTTTGATATTACAGGAGAAAATGCCTCTAAACTCCTACAATCCATCTCATAGGGACAGGGTCTTGCTATGTTGCCCAAGCTGGAACTGAACTCCTGGGCTCAAGGTGTCCCGCCTCAGCCTTCCAAATAGCTAGGACTACAGGCATGCACCACCACGTCTGGCTACAATACTTGTATTATAATCAGAATCAGTCATTAACTCAAGTTTTCCCATTCTCTGAGATTCAGCTTCTTCATCAGAGAATGAGAGAGAGGATTGATCTAGATCAGTTAAGGTTAATGCCTTTTTTGAGTTACAGCAGATCCCTTTGATAAACCAATTAAATCTATGGACCTTATTCCCAGCAAAATACATCCACAATTTTTTTTTTATTTCATGGCTAGGCATGATGGTTCCCACCTGTAATCCCAGCACTTTGGGAGGCCAATGCGGGGGCAAATCGCTTGAGCTCAGGAGTTCGAGACCAGCCTGGGCAACATGGTGAAACTCTGTCTCTACTAAAAATACAAAAAATTAGCTGGGCATGGTGATGCATGCCTGTAATCCCAGCTATTCAGGAGGCTGAGGCATGAGAATTGCTTAAACCCCGGAGATGGAGGTTGCAGTGAGCCAAGATCATCGCACCACTGCACTCCAGCCTAGATGACAGAGCGAGACTGTCTCAAAAAAAAAATATATATATATATATGTATATAATTTTTTTATGATTTCAAAGAGTTCATAGAGTCGAGTTTAGAATTAAATGAGATTCTCTCTGAACATAAGAAGATGGTGTGGAGGGAGCAGGAAAAAGAGGGGAAATGAGTAATACTTTTGTAAATCACTCCCTCTACTCTACCTGGCACCCAGTAATGACTTCAATAAACGTGTGTGTGGCCTTCATAAATTAATAAATATGATTGAGAAAACTAACAGCCAGCAGGGGGAATAAAGGTCAGCAACCACACCCCCTCCAGCTTTCTTTTTTTTTTCCCTACTTTTTTTTTTATTTTAAGACCGAGTTTCATTCTTGTTGCCCAGGCAGGAGGGCAATGGCGCAATCTCGGCTCACTGCAACCTCCACCTCCCAGGTTCAAGCGATTCTCCTGCCTCAGTCTCTCAAATAGCTGGCATTACAGGCACCCACTACCACACCTGGCTAATTTTGTATTTTTAGTAGACAAGGTTTTGCCATGTTGGTAAGGCTGGTCTCGAACTCCTGACCTCAGGTGATCTCCCCTCTCAGCCTCCCAAAGTGCCGGGATTACATGCATGAGCCTCCATGCCCGGCCACCTCCAGCTTTCAATGGCTGAATTTGGTGACTGTGAAATGGGCAGGACAAAGATAACCAAACCCTAAGCTTTTTAGGAATGCAAAGTCTCAGGTTCTTTCTCAAAACTCAGAAAGCCTGTCTGTTGGAGAACCTTTTTTTTTTTTGAGATGGAGTCTCACTCTGTCGCCCAAGCTGGAGTGCAGTGGCTCACTGCAACCTGTCTCCCAGGTTCACGCCATTCTCCTGCCTCAACCTCCTGAGTAGCTGGGATTACAGGCGCACGCCACCACGCCCGGCCAATTTTTTTATTTTTGGTAGAGACAGGGTTTTACCACGTTGGTCAGACTGGTCTCCAACTCCTGACCTTGTGATCCGCCCACCTCGGCCTCCCAAAGTGCTGGGATTACAGACATGAGCCACCACGCCCGGACTTGCTGGAGAATTTTTTACCCAGGGGTCACATAGTCCCTAATTCTTCAACTATCATGGAAGTGAAAGATCACAGAAATGAGGGACAAAGCAGTACTGCTGGGAAGAGAGATGAACTGAATAAGGAGAAATCAGACTGAACTCCAGACCTGAGGCCTGAGAGCACCATTAGAACATTTTGCCTTCTCAGTTTGGTAATCCAGGGGCCCTCACTTAAATATCACTCAGAAAAGGAAAAAAATCAAACGGGGCTAGATCCATTCCTGATGAGTCCTCGGTCACGATTTGTATCACGATTTATCCCCCCACAGCCCCCTGCTTTTGCTCCTGAAAACAGAAAGCTAGTCTCTGAAAGACTGAATTGACAGCCTCTGTGTTATCTTTCAGTCTATTTATGCCCCCAAATCAACCCCTAAAGGAAAACTGCTCTATTCTCCTCTGGTTTTAGTCCCCCTCTAAAATTACACAACAGAAAAGGAGTTGCAGAAAATTAGTTGACCGAGCTATCCAGCGCAATTGGCTATGGATGGGATATCTGCATTGAGAGTGAGAAAATAGGCCGGGCGCAGTGGCTCACGCCTGTAATCCCAGCACTTTGGGAGGCCGAGATGGGTGGATCACAAGGTCAGAAGTTCGAGGCCAGCTTGGCCAACATGGCGAAACCCCGTCTCCACAAAAAAAAAAAAAAAAAATCAGCCAGGCATGGTGGTGGGCTCCTGTAATCCCAGCTACTCGGGAGGCAGAGGAAGGAGAATCGCTTGAACCTGGAAGGTGGAGGTTGTGGTGAGCCAAGATCGTGCCATTACATTCCAGCCCGGGCAACGAGAGCAAGACTGTGTCTCAAAAAAAAAAAAAAAAAGAGAGAGTGAGAAAATAAAAAGCCGAATAAAAAAGCAGGCTTCATCTGCAGCATATATAACTCAGATTACACAACAGGAAGGACTTCCTGAAGAGATGGGTGTGGTCAAACACCAGAAGAGGTGACACAGGCTAGGGAATGTAAGGCCAGGAGAGATCCCCCTAATAATCTGATGTAAGGAAACCTATTCTGCCCAGAAACAGGAAGGACAGAATGTGAGAGGGCCCTTGTAAGCACAGGCATCTTACAAGTGCATGGACTCATTCTCCCAATCCATCTTCATCAGCTGTCCCCTGGGCACTCTGCCTTTCCTCTTCCTAATTACTCCAGCACAAGTGGGTACATAGGTACTGATTCTTTATCCCTGCTCCATCTAATTTGCTCCTCTAGTTTCCCTTTCCACAACCTGTTTTCTTGTCAACATCCAGACTCTAACCAAGTCAGGTCAATGGAGTAAAGTAAGAAACAGCAGCAAGTATCTACATAAAAAAGACCCTAAACCTGCCACTAGGCTCCCTCAAATACCTGGATAATTGCATTCATCCTCTGCCTCCCAAGGCTGACCTAGCTTCTCAAGGGTCTGGTTTTCTTCACATGGAGGCCCCCTCCTCCTCTTCTGACCATGTGACAGCTCCCCTAGATCTTTGATATAATTTATACCTTGCCAGGGACCAACTCTTTCCCACCACTGTGAAGGAGAGGGAAAAATATATATAAATACGTCGGAAATCTATAACAAGGTCTTCTTGGAGGGCAAGACATGGGGAGAGTTAGAAGCAGCATCAATTGCTCTTTGGGGGTTTTAGTTCAAGCCGAGGTCTGCTTCCAGCAATCAACCATTAAAACAAGCCGGCCAGAGTAACAGCACAGTTTATTCTGATCATTTAATTTGAAGTGTCAATAAATTAAACTTCAATCAATTAAACTAGGTGTGCAATAACCCAGATGGACACCCCGACACCAACATAATCACAATAAAAATTTTTATTGCTGCCAGGGACCTCACCGGGGGCAGTGCTGGCACAGCTCGCGCCCTAGCTGAGAAATATATCTCCACAGCGCAGGAACGAGGAGATTGCTTCTCCTAACGAAATGGAGGGGCCAGGCACCAGCAAGGACGCAGCTGGGAGAGGGGCACAAGGGACTGCCAGGAACGAGATGGGAGTGCTTTAGGGGCTTAATGTAATTGATACCTTTGCCCAGAGCAGGGGGAGGGGGGCATTTAGGCCAAGTACCTCTACTGTTAGTGCCAAAGGAATTTAACAAAAGCCCCATTAAGATGATTCAGGAAGCGAAGGCCAAGGAGCAATATCAACCTTTAAAGTCATTGACGTATTCTGCATAGTTTCCTCCTCCATATATACTCATATCCTTGTGCACTTTGGATGGCCTGATTTTTGCATGAGGCTTAGAATTTGGGATTTGGTCATGGTTTTAAAATATTAAGGTAAGAGAAATTACAGAATTAGAAGTCTAGTCTGTAAAGCACTGGAGAAGCACTCTGAAAGTGAATCCAGAGAGGATTAGGAAAAATAAAACCTATGAACAAAGATTTAAAGATCTAAACCGATACAGAATTCAGTTTTTTTGTTTGTTTGTTTTTTGAGACAGAGTTTCACTTTTTGCCCAGGCAATGGCCCCTCGGCTCACTGCAACCTCCGCCTCCCAGGTTCAAGCGATTCTCCTGCCTCAGCCTCTCGTGTAGCTGGGGATTACAGGCGCATGCCACCAGGCCCAGCTAATTTTTGTATTTTTAGTAGAGACGGGGTTTCACCACGTTGGTCAGGCTGGTCTTGAACTCCTGACCTCAGGTGATCCACTCACCTTGGGATTACAGGCGTGAGCCACCAAGCCCAGCTCAGTAATTCAGCTTTAAAGAAAAAAAGTAAAGAGGGAAGGAGGAAGGGGAAATCCTTATCTTTAAGATTCCATAGGTTATTAATGGAGAATGGTGACCTGCAGAGATCCTCTCCATTTGCAACTCAAAAAGGAAGACCCAGCAGAAACAGCAAGAGAGAAGAAGCCAAGTCCAAAGATGTAGGCTGAGATCACTATTATTAAGTACTGGGAACTAAAAGAGATGAAAGGGTCTCTTTCCTTAGAGCCTAAGGAAACCCAAGAGAGATTCGACAAATCTGCTTGAAAGCTATAGCTGGATTACTTAATTCAAGAAAGAAATGTGACCCATTGTAAAGTACCTAAACGAAGGGAACCTATTGTTATTTAGAAATTCCACAATCAATGCAACTTTGATCAACAGTTCTTCTTGACCCCTTGTATCTTACCCGTCCCTTTTTCTCAACATCCTGCAGCTATGTATGTACCTTGTAGAGGTAAGGACAAAAGAATATGCTTTGATCAGATTGTCCCTAACAGCACTACATAGGTTTGCCATAACAAAGAATCAGTGTGGTTTTAAAAGCAAAGTCCAGGGTTACCTGACCAAGTTAGCAGCGATCTGTCAATGCAGCCTATTAGGCATAGATTAAAGCAGAAGAATAAGGCAGAAGCAGGCTGAAACAGACTTCACTGAGGAAGCAGAGACAGAGAACTAAGGGAAGAGAAATGTGACAGAGAGACTTTTTCTTCTTTTTTTTTTTTTTTTTTTTGAGACGGAGTCTTGCTCT
>NW_012104410.1:1087613-1088552 GCF_000951045.1 Mandrillus leucophaeus | reverse complement strand
TTATTTTTATTTTTATTTTTTTGAGATGGAGTCTCACTCTGTCGCCCAGCCCAGAGTGCAATGGCACTATCTCCGCTCACTGCAACCTCTGCCTCCCGGGTTCAAGCAATTCTCCTGCCTCAGCTTCCCGAGTAGCTGGGATTACAGGCGCCTGCCACCATGCCTGGCTAATTTTTGTATTTTTAGTAGAGACGGGGTTTCACCATGCTGACCAGGCTGGTCTAGAGCTCCCAACCTCAGGTGATCTGCCCATCTAGGTCTCCCAAAGTGCTGGGATTACAGGCGTGAGCCACCATGCCCGGTCTTTTTTTTTTTTTTGAGATGGAGTCTCACTCTGTCGCCCGGGCTGGAGTGCAGTGGCACGATCTCAACTCACTGCAACCTCTGCCTCCCTGGTTCAAGCGATTCTCCTGCCTCAGTCTCCCAGGTAGCTGGGACTACAGGCACACACCACCATGCCCAGTTAATTTTTGTATTTTTAGTAGAGACAGGGTTTCACTATGTTGGCCAGGATGGTCTCCATCTCTTGACCTCGTGATCCACCTGCCTCGGACTCCCAAAGTGCTGGGATTACAGGCATGAACCACTGCACTGCGCCTGACAGAGATACTTTCACATACAACTCCCCCAACTTACCCATTACACACAGGCCCATTGTTAAAAGGGCTCCCCAAGTATTATCTTCCTCATTCCTTTACCTTTAAACAGGCTCCCTTCTAAATATACATAGGTAAGTCTAAAAATTTCCAAAGAGGCCGGGCGCAGTGGCTCAACCCTGTAATCCCAGCACTTTGGGAGGCCGAGGCGGGTGGATCATGAGGTCAGGAGATCAAGACCATCCTGGTTAACACGGTGAAACCCCGTCTCTACTAAAAAATACAAAAAACTAGCTGGGCAAGGTGGCAGGCGCCTGTAGTCCCAGCTACTTGGGAGGCTGAG
>NW_012104410.1:1085150-1086693 GCF_000951045.1 Mandrillus leucophaeus | reverse complement strand
AAAAAAAAAAAAAAAAGAATACTTGCTGCTGGGCACAGTGGCTCACTCCTGTAATCCTAGCACTTTAGGAGGCTGAGGCAGGCAGACTGCCTGAGCTCAAGAGTTCAAGACCAGCCTGGGCAACACAGTGAAACCGTCTCTACTAAAATACAAAAAAATTAGCCAGGCGTGGCAGTGTGTGCCTGTAGTCCCAGCTACTCGGGAGGCTCAGGCAGGAGAAATTGCTTCAACCCGGGAGGCAGAGGTTGCAGTGAGCTGAGATCACAGCACTGCACTCCAGGCTGGATGACACAGTGAGACTCTGTCTCCAAAAAAAAAAAAAAAACAAACATACTTGCTAACTGGCCAGGTGCAGTGGCTCACACCTGTAATCCCAGCACTTTGGGAGGCCAAGGCAGCAGATCACTTGAGGTCAGGAGTTCAAGACCAGACCAGCCTGGCAAACATGGTGAAACCGTCTCTACTGAAAATACAAAAATTAGCTGGGCATGGTGGCACGTGCCTGTAATTCCAGCTACTCGGGAGGCTGAAGCACGAGAATTGCTCGATTCTGGGAGACGGAGGTTGCAGTGAGCCAAGATAGTACCACTGCACTCCAGCCTGAGTAACACAGCCAGACTCTATCTCAAAAAAAAAAAAAAAAAGAATATTTGTTAACTGCCTGGTACAGAAAATATTTAAAACTACTCAGATTTTAAGCTTTTTACCTATATTTGACCAACCGACATAAGGAATTATCTGTCTTTAACATTCTGAAAGAGAGGAATTAAAAACTGTTATTCCTTGGCGTGAACCCGAGAGGAGGAGCTTGCAGTGAGCTGAGATCCGGCCACTGCACTCCAGCCTGGGTGACAGAGCGAGACTCTGTCTCAAAAAAAAAAAAAAAAACTGTTATTCTTTTATCTGACGAGGATCTGAATATGTATGCATAGGAGATCTAAAGGAAAATAAAAGACAAGCTTCTTTGGAAAGAGGCCTGGAGTTCAAGCCAATTAAGGAAGGAGGCTGGGAGTTAAATTCCTACATTATACTACCTACCTACCTACCTACACACACACACACATACACACACACACCCCCCTCCAAATCGCAGAATAGGGCACTTTTGAGAGAAATTATCTGGTTCAGTTCTAAATAAGGGGTAACAGGTATTTTATTTGTTAGAACAAGCATAAAGCATCATATGGACAAGAGGGCTAATACACTCCTTGTAGCGACCACAATTCTCATGTAACCAGAAAGGGAGAAATTAGCATCCTAGATCATACAATGAGAATCCCTGGCCAGGCGCGGTGGCTCACGCCTGTAATCCCAGCACTTTGGGAGGCCAAGGCGGGCAGATTATGAGGTCAGGAGATCGAGACCATCCTGGCTAACACGGTGAAATCCCATCTCTACTAAAAAATACAAAAAATTGGCCGGGCGCGGTGGCTCAAGCCTGTAATCCCAGCACTTTGGGAGGCCGAGACGGGGGGATCACAGGGTCAAGAGATCGAAACCATCCTGGCTAACACGGTGAAACCCCATCTCTACTAAAAAAAAA
>NW_012104410.1:1083615-1085100 GCF_000951045.1 Mandrillus leucophaeus | reverse complement strand
CCCAGGAGGCCGAGGTTGCGGTGAGCCAAGATCACGTCATTGCACTCCAGCCTGGGCAACAAGAGCAAAACTCCATCTCAAAAAAAAAAAAAAAAGAAAGAAAAAGAAAAGGAAAGAAACGAGCCGTTGCAAAATGAGAAAAGAGAAGTTTACTGAATGCAAGGATTTCACAATAGGGAATGGTTTTGATGAAGCTTGGCTTTCCCCTATCTCTTGGTTTCCTGATCCCTGACTCCTCTTAGGGCAGGGACACCTATTGCCTTAATTATCCCTCAGGGATTTTTTCCCCTCATCTCTGAAAATTATGTCCTTAGGAGCTCTCCAAGAAGAGATTCCAGACTTATCCAGGAATTTTTCTTTTTCTTTTTTTTTTTTTTTTTTTTTTTTGAGATGGAGTCTCTCTCTGTCTCCCAGGCTGGAGTGCAGTGGTGTGATCTTGGCTCACTGTAACCTCTGCCTCCCAGTTTCAAGCGATTCTCCTTGCCGCCTCAGCCTCCGGTGTAGCTGGGATTACAGGCGCCCACCACCCCTGGCTAATTTTTGTACTTTCAGTAGAGACGGAGTTTTGCCATATTGGCCAGGCTGGTCTCCAACTCCGGATCTCAGATGATCTACCCACCTTGGCCTCCCAAAGTGCTGGGATTACAGGCATAAGCCACCATGCCCAGCCACCCAGGAATTTTTCTAATAGTCGGAGCAGAATCAAAGAAACATATAAAACAATACAATACAAGGGCCCTGTGGCATGTGCCTGTAGTACCAGTTACCCCAGGGGATGAGGCAGGAGGATGCTTGAGCCCAGGAGTTTGAGGCTGTAGCACACAGTGATTGTGCCTGTGAATAGCCACTGCATTCCAGCCTGGACAACACAGTGAGACCCAGTCTATATATAAAAATAAGATAAAATAAAAAATAATACAATGCAAATTATAGAGCTACAGTGTACTATGAAGGAAGGTGAATTTCTGGTGGAATCCCAGGTGTTAAGCCTTATATCTGGAAGAAGTGAAGGCTTGTCCTTTTATTCCTCAAGGAGAGTTGTTCAAACATTTACTGTGCCTGGCATCACAGTCAGTGGGTTGTCATTGGCTTGGCAGTTTAATGATAATACTAACATTTACTGACCACTTATTATGTGCCAGGCATGGCGCTAAATCTTTAAATACATTATTTAATACATTTTTTTAAATCCTTACGAAGTAGCTGGGCGTGGTGGCTCACGCCTGTGATCCCAGCACTTTGGGAGGCCGAGGCGGGCAGATCACCTGAGGTCAGGAGTTCGAGACCAGACTAGCCAACACGGTGAAACCCCATCTCTATTAAAAATACAAAAATTAGCTGGGTGTGGTGGCAGGCACCTGTAATCCCAGCTACTCTGGAGGCTAAGGCAGGAGAATCGCTTGAACCCGGGAGGCGGAGGTTGCAATGAGCTGAGATCCTGCCATTGCACTTCAGCCTCAGCAACAAGAGCAAAACTCCATCTCC
>NW_012104410.1:1078852-1081257 GCF_000951045.1 Mandrillus leucophaeus | reverse complement strand
CTGCGCTCCAGCCTGGGCGACAGAGCGAGACTCCGTCTCAAAAAAAAAAAAAGAAAAATACAAAAAATTAGCCAGGCATGGTGGCAGGCGCCTGTAGTCCCAGCTACTCGGGAAGCTGAGGCAGGAGAATGGCGTGAACCAGGGAGGCGGCGATTGCAATGAGCCGAGATCGCGCCACTGCACTCCAGGCTAGGCGACAGAGCGAGGCTCCGTCTCAAAAATAAATAAATAAATAAATAAAATAAAATAATTCCTGGCCAGGCGCGGTGGCTCACGCCTGTAATCCCAGCACTTTGGAAGGCCGAGGCCGGCGGATCACTTGAGGTCAGGAGTTCGAAACCAGCCTGGCCAACATGGTAAAACCACGTCTCTACTAAAAATACAAAAAAAATTAGCCGGGCATGGTGGCAAGCGCCTATAGTCCCAACTATTCAAGAGACTGAGGCAGAAGAATAGCTTGAACCCGGGAGGCGGAGATTGCAGTGAGCCAAGATCGTGCCACGTGTGCACTCCAGTGTAGGCGACAGAGCAAGGCTCGGTCTCAAAAAAAAAAAAAAAAAAAAAGAATTCCTAAGGTCCAATGGGTAGAGAAAAGGAGAACAGAATAAGGAGTCTGGAAAAAATATTCCACAATCCATGCTAACTTTATCAGGTATCCCAGAACTTTGATGAAACACTGATTCTTTATCATGACAAACCTATTTAATAGGGATTAATAGGAAACCCAAGAGAAAACAGTTTCCTGAAAGAATGTGGCAGGGAATCAGCAATGGAGAGTCAAACTTGGGAAACCATCAGGAGGAGCCTGTAACGACAAAACATCTGTATTCTTTTCTTACAATATGGGGCTAGTTTGGTGGTTTGGGTAAATTAAAATCAGGATATCATCCACAATGCTAAAAATAAGGGGAAACCTGAAGAGTCCTAATCCAGTACGCTTACAGATCTGTGTATCCTAAGGAGTCCATGTGCTACCTTTAACTTTCCACCGACTCTATGCCCTCTCCCCGGCAGGGCTTCCTACTCTAAACCAAGGCTTTAGCTCCTACACTAGGCCACACACTTATTCCAAGGGTCGGCAGAACCGTCAGTCCCCAAGAATTACCCGGAACTCTCCTTCCCCGTCTCCCACTTGGGCTGCACCCTGACTCCCGGCCCCTGTGGACAGCACAGCATCTCTGCTGCCCCTCCAGCTCCTACCAAAATCAGCGCTTCCATCTTGCCCCGCAGCTGGTGCCGACGTGGAGCCGCAAAAGTAACGCCACCGCTGATTGGCCATACGTCCCCATTAGGCCCTGCCTAGGATAAGGATCATTGGGTAAGACTTGCTCTGTTGACCAATTATTGTACTAACTTGCTTACCGGAAGCAGAGTATCCAACCAGAAGGCACAGGTGTTTGATTGTCAGTTTGAATACTCAATAAAACGCCAAAACCTCACGACTTATTAGGGCGGGAGGGTCGGTGGGGCGGGGTTGTTTCCATGGGGAACGGAGGAAGCGATTGTTAATTTTCAATTGGTAGGACCGGGAACACGTGATATTGTCGGCCTGATTTAGCGATTTTAAACCGCACCCTCTTTAGGGGGCGCTGTGTCTCCTTAGCCTTTAACGCTGGCGCTTCCTAACAGGGATCGTGCCCTAATAATCCCTATTTTCAGCGCCCCCTAGGTCCATGATCTCTGTGGCTAGCCCTTCCCTCAGGCTCGCTCGGGTCACTTCAGCATCCTCACAGAAAGTCTGCACAACCATAGAGTAGAGCCAAGAAAGGCCCAACATGTTAACTACATAAACCAAGGCTGCCAGGAGATGATAGTCGCAGTAACAATCTCCCTAAGGTGGAGTTCCAGGCTTTGCTGGGCCTGAGGAACATGAGAAGTCAGAGTTTGTAAAAGCTAACTTTGGCTCAACGTGAAATCGTCTTTGGAGATGGAGTTGGGGGGACAAACGGGGAAAGGGATTAGAATAAGGGAGGGTTATAGGGAGTAAGGTCTGGGGTTTTCCAATAGAAACAAGCCGTTGTGGCTGGGCGCGGTGGCTCAAGCCTGTAATCTCAGCACTTTGGGAGGCCGAGGTGAGCAAATCATCGGAGGTCGGGAGTTCGAGACCAACCTGACCAACATGGAGAAACCCCGTATCTACTAAAAAAAAAAATACAAAATTAGCCGGGCGTGGTAGAGCATGCCTATAATCCCAGCTACTCGGGAGGCTGAGCCAGGAAACTCTCTTGAACCCAGGAGGCCGAGGTTGCGGTGAGCCAAGATCACGTCATTGCACTCCAGCCTGGGCAACAAGAGCAAAACTCCATCTCAAAAAAAAAAAAAAAAAGAAAGAAAAAGAAAAGGAAAGAAACGAGCCGTTGCAAAATGAGAAAAGAGAAGTTTACTGAATGCAAGGATTTCACAAT
>NW_012104410.1:1071662-1074067 GCF_000951045.1 Mandrillus leucophaeus | reverse complement strand
AAAAAAAAAATTCCTGGCTGGGAGCGGTGGCTCACACCTGTAATCTCAGCACTTTGGGAGGCCGAGGCGGGTGAATCATGAGGTCAGGAGTTCAAGACCAGCATGGCCAAGATGGTGAAACCCCGTCTCTATTAAAAATACAAAAAATTAGCTGGGCACAATGGCAGGCACCTGTAATCCCAGCTACTTCGGAAGCTGAGGCAGGAGAATCTCTTGAACTCGGAGGGCGGAGGTTGCAGTGAGCCGAGACTGCACACTGCATTCCAGCCTGGGTGACAGAGTGAGACTCCGTTTCAAAAAAAAAAAAAAAAAAAAATCCTTACGAGGTAGATTATTAAACCCATTTTACAGATGAGCAATGTGGAGCTTAGAGCAGTTAAATAATTTGCTTAAGGCTATAGAACTATTTTAGCAGCCATATGTTTGAGCACAGGAGACTCTAAACCACGTTTTTATACAAAGTCCACTCCTCTAATTTGTTGTACTGCCTCTCTTGGATCCCAGTCCTACCTCAAGGACTCTACATCGGTGCCAGATATTCTACAAAGACCATAGGGAGGAAAACTGTGGTATGGTTGGTTCATGGGGATGGTTGGCTCTTTTTTCTGTGGAGTAACTGACAAATGTTAAGTCAGATATTGTTCCAGAAGATCTCTTTATTCTTAGTTCTCCAGCCTGTTGGGGTAATTGTGCTGTGTGGGGAAGACAATTGACTGAATTAGAGACATTAGTTATTGTTGTGACTTTGCTTTAATCAGTGAAATAACTCTGCAAGTCTCTGTACCCTCTCTGGATGGACTATAGTTGTCACTTCTGGAAAGGGGAGAGGTTCAGACCAGAGCTTTCTAGGGCCCTACCTTTTTTTTTTTTTTTCTTTTTTGAGATGGAGTCTCACTCTTGTTGCCCAGGCTGGAGTGCAATGGCACGCTGTTGGCTCACTGCAACCTCCGCTTCCCGGGTTCAAGCGATTCTCCTGCCTCAGCCTCCCGAGTAGCTGGGATTACAGGCATGCGCCACCAGGCCTGGCTAATTTTGTATTTTTTTAGTAGATACAGGGTTTCTCCATGTTGATCAGGTTGGTCTCGAACTCCCGACCTCAGGTGATCTGACTGCCTCGGCCTCCCAAAGTGCTGGAATTACAGGCATGAGCCACCACGCCCGGCTGGGCCCTACCTAACATTAAAATTCTATGATTGACCAGGTGCTGTGGCTCATGACTGTAATCACAGGACTTGGAAGGCCAAGATGGGCGGATGGCTTGAGGCCAGAAGTTCGACACCAGCCTGGACAAAATAGTGAGACCTCCAACTCTACAAAAAAATAAAAATAGGCCAGGCATGGTGGCTCACTTTGGGAGGCTGAGGTGGGTGGATCACGAGGTCAGGAGTTCAAGACCAGCTTGGCAAAGACGGTGAAACCCTGTCTCTACTAAAAACACAAAAAATTAGCTGGGCATGGTGGCGGGTGCCTGTAATCCGAGCTACTTGGGAGGCTGAGGCAGAGAAGTGCTTGATCCCAGGAGGCGGAGGTTGCAGTGAGCTGAGATCACACCACTGCACTCCAGCCTGGGTAACAGAGCGAGACTCTGTCTCAAAAATTAATTAATTAATTCATTCATTCATTAAATTAAAATAAATTTAAAGACCAATAACCTCTATTATTTCCTGTGCCCAGCAGCTGGTAACCACTACTCTACTTTCTGTCTCTATGAATTGACTATTCTAGTACCTCATAAAATGGAATCATACAATATTTTTCTGTTTGCATCTAGCTTATTTCACTTAGCAGAATGTCTTAAAGATTACATAGGAAATCTTTGAGGGATCGATTTCATGAAACAGAATTCAAAGAAAGAAATATGGAAGAGAATAGAGATAAAATCGGAAAGGTATTTTGTGTCCAGGTTGTGAAACACCTTGAAAACAAACCTAGGTAGCTGCCATAGAGGGACCAGATGTTGTGGAAGTTGGAATTGTTACAGTCTTTTGGAAAGTATTCTGGCAATATCCTGTAAAACTAAACATGGATATACCCTCTCCTAGAGAAATAAAAACACAGTCCAATACCTAATGATACATATTTAAGAATGCTTATTACAGAATTGTTTACAATGGCCAGAAATAACATCTGTCAATAGGGGAATGAGTTAATACATTATTGTACATCTAGACTGTGGAATAATATGCAACTAGGCTGAGCGCAGTGGCTCACACTTGTAATCCCAGTACTTTGGGAGACCGAAGCAGGCAGATCACCTGAGGTCAGGAGTTCAAGACCAGCCTGGCCAACATGACATGGTGAATTGCCGTCTCTACTAAAAATACAAAAATTAGCTGGGCATGGTGGTGGGCACCTGTAATCCCAGTAACTTGGGAGGCTGAGGCAGGAGAATCGCTTGAACCCAG
>NW_012104410.1:1067992-1069747 GCF_000951045.1 Mandrillus leucophaeus | reverse complement strand
TTTTTTGAGATGGAGTCTTGCTCTATCACCCATACTGGAGTGCAGTGGTGAGATCTCAGCTCGCTGCAACCTCTGCCTCCTGGGTTCAAGCGATTCTACTGCCTCAGCCTCTGCAGTAGTAGCCTCTGTAATCCTCTGGGATTACAGGTGTGTGCCACCACATCAGGCTTTTTTTTTTTTTAATTTGTAGTAGAGACAGGATTTCACCATTTTGGTCGGGCTGGTCTGGAACTCCTGACCTCAAGTGATCCACCCACCTCAACCTCCCAAAATTCTGGGATTACAGGCATGAGCCACTCCTCCCGGCCACAGGTATTTTCAATTATTATGGGTATGTATCTAGGAGTGGAATTGCTGGGTCACGTGGTAACTATGTTTTCCTTTTTTTTTTTGAGATAGAGTGTCACTCTGTCGCCCAGGTGGGAGTCCAGTGGTGGGATCTTGGCTCTTTGCAACCTCTGCCTCCAGGGTCCTCCTGCCTCAGCCTCCTGAGTAGCTGGGATTACAGGCGCATGCCACCACTCCCAGCTAATTTTTGTGTTTTTAGCAGAGACAGGGTTTCACCATGTTGGCCAGGCTGATCTGGAACTCCTGAACTCAGGTGATCCGCCCCCCTCGGCCTCCCAAAGTTCTGGGATTACAGGTGTGAACCACCACTCCCGGCCTGTTTTACTTCTTTTTGGGAGTTTGTTTTTTGTTTTTGCTTTGTTTTGTTTTTTTGCTTTTTTGTTTTTGTTTTCCAGGCTGGAGTGCAGTGGCAAAGAGACGGCTCACTGCAGCCTCAACCTCCTGGTCTCAAGCAATCCTTCAGCCTCAACCTCCTGGTCTCAAGCAATCCTTCAGCCTCAGCCTCCCATGTACCTGGGACCACAGGTGTGCACTAGCACACTTGGCTAATTTTTTATAAAATTATTTTTTGTAGGCCGGCGCAGTGGCTCACGCCTGTAATCCCAGCACTTTTGGGAGGCCAAGGCAGGCGGATCACCTGAGGTTCAAGACCAGCCTGGCCAACATGGAGAAACTCCATATCTATAAAAATACAAAAATTAGTGGGTCATGATGGTGGGTGCCTATAATCCCGGCTACTTGGGAGGCTGAGGTAGGAGAACCACTTGAACCTAGGAGGCAGAGGTTGCAGTGAGTCAAGATCACTCCATTGCACTCTAGCCTGGGCAACAGAGTGAGACTCTGTCTCAGAAAATAAATAAAATAAAATAAAATTTCTTTGTAGAGATGGACTCTTGCTTTGTTGCCCAGGATGATCTTGAAATCCTGATCTCAAGCAATCCTCCTGCCTTGGGCTTCCAAGCACTGGGATCACAGGTGTGAGCCACTGCACCAGGCCCTGTGTTTAACTTCTTGAGGAACTACCAAATTATTTTCCACAGTGGCTGCACCATTTTACATTCCCAACAACAATGTTCGAGGATTCTGATTTCTCCTCTCCACATCCTCACCAACACATGGTATTTTCTGAGTTTTTTGGTTTTGTATTTTCTTTACGACCATCCTAGTGGTGTTTGTAAACCATGGTGTCTCATGGTTTTGATTTGCATTTCCCTAAGGACTAATGATTTTTTTTTTCGCTCTGTCCCCCAGGCTGGAGTGCAGTGGCATGATCTCGGCCCACTGCAAGCTCCGCCTCCCAGGTTCACGCCATTCTCCTGCTTCAGCCTCCCGAGTAGCTGGGACTACAGGTGCCCGCCACCACTCCTGGCTAATTTTTTGTATTTTTAGTAGAGACGGGGTTTCACT
>NW_012104410.1:1065659-1066684 GCF_000951045.1 Mandrillus leucophaeus | reverse complement strand
AAAAAAAAAAAAAAAAAAAAGAGTTCTTTGTATATTCTGGATACTGGATCCTTATCAGGTACAAAAATTGCAATTATTTTCTTCTATTCTGTAGGTTTATGGAAGCAATTTTTAAATGATTAATTTGACAGCTGTGTGTGCAGAAAGGATTTGAAGAGACAGAAAGCAGAAAGACCAACTAGGAATTCATTGCAGTTCTTCAGGTTACAATGGACACAAAACAGTAACAGTAAGAAAATGTCCCCCAAAGATTGTGCGCAAGTGAAATTAGGAAAAGTCAGCTGAGCATTGTGGTATGTACCTGCAGTCCCAGTTTCTTGGGAGGCTGAAGTCGAAGGACCCCTTGAGCCTGGGAGTTAAAGTCTTCAGTGAGCCATGATCACGACACAGCACTGCAGCCTGGGCAACAGAATGAGGCCCTATCTCAAAAAAAAAAAAAAAAAAAAAAAAAAATTAGGAAAACTCAAAGTATAACAGATGGTATCAGTCATTTGCAGAAGTAGCAAATAATCTGGTGTAGTTTCAGGAAAGCATAATTCTATCAACATATCTAAAGTTCTAGCAACCTAATCACTCAAAGTAAAATGGCTGGAGGCCTAACACAATCAAATTCTAACCCAATCAATTATAATAACATGGCTGAAGGGAATATAAACAGAATCAATTATATTAAGTTGGCTAGAGCTGAAACCCAATCAATTGAATTGTACCTTGTCTTCATAGAAAGGGGAGTAAGGAAGTACTCTGCAAAGAATTCCCACCCCTAAAATTGTCATTATTTCTCCAGTGACATTTAGGAAAGAAGATTACCCATTTGTCCAACACAAATGAATGTCTTATATCTGTATAAAGAAGATGTATGCTTTATTAGTCATTAAAATTATCCAACTAGGGTGAGCTCATTGGCTCATGCCCGTAATCCTAGCACTTTGGGAGGCCAAGGAGGGTGGATTACCTGAGGTCAGGAGTTCGAGACCAGCCTGGCCAACATGGCAAAACCTTGTCTCTACTAAAAATACAAAAAT
>NW_012104410.1:1063503-1064799 GCF_000951045.1 Mandrillus leucophaeus | reverse complement strand
GTCTCTACTAAAAATACAAAAATTAGCTGGGCATGGTGGTGGGCACCTGTAATCCCAGTAACTTGGGAGGCTGAGGCAGGAGAATCGCTTGAACCCAGAAGGAGGAGGTTGCCATGAGCCAAGATCACACCATTGTACTCCAGCCTGGGAGACAAGAGCAAAACTCCGTCTCAAAAAAAAAAAAAAAAAAAAAAAGAATGTTAGATCTACATACATTCACCTGGAGAAATAACAATGGCATGTTAAATGACAAAAGTAAGTTGCAGAGTAATTTATATGTCATTATTTCATTTTTTTATTAAAAAAAAATAAGACTATAGGTGAGGCGTGGTGGCTCACCCCTGAAATTCTAGCACTTTGGGAGGCTGAGGCAGATGGATTACCTGAGGTCAGGAGTTCCAGACCAGCCTGGCCAACATGGTGAAACCCTATCTTTACTAAAAATACAAAAATTAGCCACGCATGGTGGTGCATGCCTGTAATCATAGCTACGCGGGAGGCTGAGGCAGGAGAATCACTTGAACCTGGAAGAAGGAGGTTGCAATGAGCTGAGATCGTGCCATTGCACTCTAGCCTGGGCTACAAGAGCAAAAACTCCATCTCAAAAACACACACAAAAGACTATAATTATGAATAATTATGTCTGTAAATGTTTATATTCTATTCTATTAATATTTATTGAATGCCAATTGTGGGCCAGGCACTTACTGTAAGCACTGGGGATAATGCAGTGAACAGAACAGACAAGTATGTTTACCCTCATGTAACTTGCATTCTAGCTGGAGGGGTGGGGTAATGTGCAGAAGCAGACAATAAACCAAAAAATAAGTAAACTGAGGCCAGTGAGGGGTGGCTTACACCAGTAATCCCAACATTTTGGAAGGCAGAGGCAGGAGGATTGCTTGAAGCCAGGAGTTTGAGACCAGCCTGGACAACATAGCAAGACTTCATCTCTAAAGAGATAAAAAATTAGCTGGGCTTGGTGGCATGCGCCTGTACTCCCAGCTACTCCAGGAGCTGAGGCTGAAGGATCAGTTGAGCCCAGGAGGTCAAGACTGCAGTGAGCTGCATGATCTCGCCACTGCACTCCAGCCTGGGTGACAGAGTGAGACCCCACTTTAAAAAAAAAAAAAAGTAAACTATATAGTAGGTTAGGTGATAAGTATTATGGAGAACAACAAAATGGAAAAAGAGGTTAGTGGACAATTCCACTTTGTTGAATAATTTATTATATATATGTGTATATATATATTTAGATATAAGAAAATATTTCTAAAAAAGAATATATATATAAAA
>NW_012104410.1:1058309-1062958 GCF_000951045.1 Mandrillus leucophaeus | reverse complement strand
TTTCTTTCTTTCTTTCTTTCTTTCTTTCTTTCTTTCTTTCTTTCTTTCTTTCTTTCTTTCTTTCTTCTTTTTCTTTCTTTCCTTCCTTCCTTCGTTTCCTTCTTTCTTTCTTTCTTTCCTCCCTCCCTTTGTTTTTCTTTCTTTCCTTCCTTCCTCTCTTTCTTTCTCTCTCTCTGCCCCACCCTCTCTCTTTTTGAGACAGAGTCTCTCGCTGTCTGTCACCCAGACTGGAGTGCAGTGATGCAATCACGGCTCACTGCAACCTCAACCTCCCAGGTTCAAGTGATTTTCAGTTTGAAAATAGATAAATATTTCCTAAGTAGCTAAGACTACAGGTGTGCACCACCATGCACAGCTAATTTTTGTATTTTTAGTAGAGACAGAGTTTCACCATGTTGCCTGGACTGGTCTCAAACTCCCGGCCTCAAGTGATCCACCTGCCTTGGCCTCCCAAAGTGCTGTTATTACAGGCCCGAGCCACCGTGCCCAGCCAGGCCACTGGAAGTTTTATGTAGAAATATGTAAATTAACCATGTGGCTTATATGTTACACTCTTCTAAGTTTGGTCAGCATAAGTGAGTTCTTCCAAGATGAATTAATTGACCAAAATTGACATGGGCATTCAAGCCAAAGCTTGAATGTTTTCTTTTCTTTCTTTCTTTTTTTTTTTTTTTTTGAGACAGGGTTTTACTCTGTTGCCCAGGCTGGAGTGCAGTGATGCGATCTCAGCTCACCACAACCTCGACTGCCTTGGTTCAAGGGATTCTCCCACCTCAGCCTCCCTAGTAGCTAGGACTATAGGCACACACCACCACATCTGGCCAATTTTTGTATTTTTTGGTAGAGGTGGGGTTTCACCATGTTGGCCAGGTTGATCTCAAAGTCCTGATCTCAGGTGATCCATCCACCTCGGCCTCCCAAAGTGCTGGGATTATAGGCGTAAGCCAGCGTGCCCAGCCTGAATGTTCTTAGAAAATAAAAAAAACTTAGCAATGTTTCTTTTTTCTTTTTTTTTTTTGAGACAGAGTCTTGCTCTGTCACCCAGGCTGGAGTGCAGTGGCGCGATCTCAGCTCAGTGCAAACTCTGCCTCCCAGGTTCGCACCATTCTCCTGCCTCAGCCTCCTAAGTAGCTGGGACTACAGACGCCCGCCACCACGCCCGGCTAATTTTTTCATATTTTTAGTAGAGACAGGGTTTCACGATGTTAGCCAGGATGGTCTCAATCTCCTGACCTCGTGATCCACCCGCCTTGACCTCCAAAAGTGCTGGGATTACAGGCGTAAGCCACCGCGCCTGGCCTAAAGTTAGTAATGTTTCTATCCTTGATAGTGTAATCAACCCAGGTGTGGAAGGAACCTTGTTTCATGTGCTCAGAAGAGACAGTGAGAGGAATTTTTTGGTTTTTCCATTCTGCAGCGGAAGCAGACTCAGAAAAGCAATGCAAATTGCCTAGGGCCACACAATTCAATTAGATAAGGCTCTAGACACTAACTCCCAACCCAGGGCTTGCTTTGGCTCCTACTATAGCAATCATAGATTGCTTCTACTCCAGCCACTGCGTAATAGGAAACAGCACAGTGGTCATCACAGCAGAGTAGGGGCAACTACAGCTGTTGACCTGGAGATGTGGGCGAATCTTCTCCACAAAATCAGGTCTTGGGGAGACAAAGAAGGGTGACATCGTTTTTTGGGTTTTTGTTTTTTGTTTTTTTTTTTGAGACTGAGTTTTGCTCTTGTTGCTCAGGCTCGAGTGCAATGATGCAATCTCGGCTCACTGCAACCACTGCCTCCTGGGTTCAAGTGATTCTCCTGCCTCAACCTCCCGAGTAGCTGGGATTACAGGCATGTGCCACCATGCCAGGCTAATTTTGTATTTTTAGTAGAGACGGGGTTTCTCCATGTTGGTCAGGCTGGTCTGGAACTCCCAATCTCAGGTGATCACCCACCTTGGCCTCCCAAAGTGCTGGGATTACAGGTGTAAGCCACCGTGCCCAGCATCTTTTTTTTTTTTTTCCTAAGACAAAAACACCTCTGTTGTCTAGGCCGGAGTGCAGCCTCAACCTCCTAGGCTCAAGTGATCCTCGCACCTCAGCCTCCAAGTAGCTGGGACTATAGGTGTGAGCCACCACGGATGGCTAATTTTTAAATTTTTTTGTAGAGACAAGGTCTCACTATGTTTCCCAAGTTGGTCTCAAACTCTTGGCCTCAAGCAATTCTTTTGCCTCAGCCTCCCAAAGTGCTAGGATTACAGGCGTAAGCCACCACACCCAGTCGTGGCATCTAACTTAACAACGGTCTGGTTTTGTCTCTGAGGTGTAGGAGGTATCTCCCCAACATATGACTATGATGAAAATTAAGAACACAAAAAGGAAGATTCCTAGGGTTATGTAGTTGCAACCTTCATCCAGTAGGTTGGAGTGCTACCTGGATGAACTATTTAGACTGCCACCTAAAGATCCACCCCTACCTCTTAATTATTTTATCAACCTTCCTCAGGACTACGTCAAACATAGTAACCTGCATAGAGAACATTGCTGGGGGCAGAATTGAATGTTAGCTATGCACTCAGAGGAATCCAATTTTTTTCATCCCTTCACAGAGCTGTGAGAGGATGACTTTCCTTAGGAAAAGGGATATTTCTTTCTTTCTTTCTTTTTTTTTTTTTTTGAGAGAGGGTCTCATTCTGTCGCCCAGGCTGGAGTGCGGTGGCAAGATCTCAGCTCACTGCAATCTCTGCCTCCCGAGTTCAAGTGATTCTCCTGCTTCAGACTCCTGAGTAGCTGGGATTACAGGCGTACACCACCACGCCTGGCTAATTTTTGTATTTTTAGTAGACACAGGGTTTCACCATGTTGGCCAGGCTGGTGTCGAACTCTTGACCTCAGGTGATCCACCCGCCTAGGCCTCTCAAAGTGCTGGGATTACAGACGTGAGCCACTGTGCCCGGCTGCCTTCTTTCACCTTGATAAGGTAGAAGACCACACATGTGGGAATAGATACAAGTAAACTAGTGGATTTGGTATTCTAAAAAATGAGGCAGTTTCATCTAATTGCATCTATTTTATCAATGAAACACGAAGCAAGATCATCTGCTGAGAGTGAAGTGGAGGTGGTATTGGAGATGTTAGAAGAGAGAAGGTGTGAAACAATCATTATGCAGGGTAGAAAAGAGAATTTACCAGGGAAATATAGAATTATTTGGGAGTGTTGAGTTTTAGGGGTATTATTTTTTATTATTTATTTATTTATTTATTTATTTTTGAGACACAAAATAAAAATACTTGCTCTGTCGCCCAAACTGGAGTGCAGTGGCACAATCTCGGCTCACTGCGTCCTCTGCTTCCCAGGTTCACACTATTATCCTGCCTCAGCCTCCCAAATAGCTGGGATTATGGGCATGCGCCACCACGCCCAGCTAATTTTTGTATTTTTAGTAGAGACAGGGTTTCACCATGTTGTCCAGGCTGGTCTCTAACTCCTGATCTCAAGTGATCTGCCTGCCTCGGCCTCCCAAAGTGCTGGGATTACAGGCGTGAGCCACGGCACCCTTTAAATTTAAAGTGATACTAGTTAGCCAGATTCTGAGATTTTCTCCTTCAATATTCAGCTACCTAGGTATATATATGGAGAAGCTGAATTGTTGGATTTAACTAGAATTGGATTTTTTTCCAGAAGCTCTATGGAGGGCAAGAGGGACAAAGAAGTTAACAATGTCTGCAAGTTTATAGTTCTGGATGTGAAGGGGAGTGAGTGGATTATTTAAAAAATAAAAGGCCAGGCACAGTGACTCACACCTGTAATCCCAACATTTTGGAAGGCCAGGGTTGGGGGATTGCTTGAGTCTGGGAGTCTGAGGCCAGCCTGGGCATCATAGTGAAGCCTGGTGTGGTGGCACGCACTTGTAGTCTCAGCTACTTGGGAGGCTGGGGTGGGAAGATCACTTGAGCCCAAGAGTTTGAGGTTGTAGTGAGCTATGATAGCACTACTACATTCCAGCCTAGGAGTCAAACCCAGGCTCTAAAAAAAATTAAAAAACTAGGGCCAGGCTCGGTGGCTCACACCTGTAATCCCAGCACTTTGGGAGGCTGAGGCGGGAGCATCACCTGAGGTCGGGAGTTTGAGACTAGCCTGGCCAACATGGTAAAACCCCGTCTCTACTAAAAATAGAGAAAAATTAGCCAGGCATGGTGAGGGGCGCCTGTAATCCCAACTACTCGGGAGGCTGAGGCAGGAGAATCGCTTGAACCCAGGAGATGGAGGTTGCGATGAGCCAAGATCATGCCATTGTACTCGAGACTGGGCAACAAGAGTGAAACTCCATCTCAAAATATAATAAAAATAGGCTGGGCGCGGTGGCTCACACCTGTAATCCCAGCACTTTGGGAAACCGAGGGCAGATCATACGAGGTCAGGAGATCGAGACCATCCTGGCTAACACGGTGAAACACCGTCTCTACTAAAAATACAAAAATTTAGCTGGGCGTGGTGGCGGGTGCCTGTAGTCCCAGCTACTCTGGAGGCTGAGGCAGGAGAATGGCGTGAACCCGGGAGGCGGAGCTTTCAGTAAGCCGAGATCACACTACTGCACTCCAGCCTGGGGGACAGAGTGAGACTCCGTCTCAAATAATAATAATAATAATAATAAAAT
>NW_012104410.1:1055165-1058155 GCF_000951045.1 Mandrillus leucophaeus | reverse complement strand
AAGAACCCTTTTGTAGAAGGGTTCCACGATATTTCACAGGCTGGTCTCAACTACTGAGCTCAAGAGATCCTCCTGCCTTGACCTCTCAAAGTGCTGGGATTACAGGCATGAGCCACCCTACCTGGCCTCAACTTTTATTTAAATTCAGAGGGTACAGGTTTGTCATATGGGTATATGGCATGACACTGAAGTTTGGCGTATGAATGATCCTGTCACCCAGGTAATAAGGATAGTACCCAATAGGTAGTTTTTCAGCCCTCCCTGCCATCAGTGGTCCTGAGTGTCCATTGTTCCCATCTTCAGAGCCAAGATTTGAGTGCCGGCATTTCTGACTCTGAAACTCATGCTCTTAGCCATTGTACTATGGTGCCTGAGACAAATTTTGTTCAATATCGTTTTTACCAGTGGCATGATCTCGGCTCACTGCAACCTCTCTCTTCCCGGTTCAAGCGATTCTCCTGCCTCAGCCTCCTGAGTAGCTGGTATTACAGGTGCGTGCCACTACACCCGGCTAATTTTTGTATTTTTAGTAGAGACAGGGTTTCACCGTGTTGGCCAGGCTGGTCTCAAACTCCTGACCTCAAGTGATCCGCTCGCCTCAGCCTCCCAAAGTGCTGGGATTACAGGTGTGAGCCAACGTGCCTGGCCTATTTTATTTTTTTGAGTAAAAAAAAAAAAAAAATTACCGTTTTACCGTTATACTATTATAGGATGGTATAATGAAACACAAAATCATATGGTCCAAATAGAAAAATATTTAAATGAGGCTATTAATTCTCTGGTACATATAATTGCAAAATAACTTAGAAAAGAGGAATATGGCCAGGTGTGGTGGCTCACGCCTGTAATCCCAGCACTTTGGGAGGCCAAGGCAGGTAGATCACCTGAGGTCAGGAGTTTGAGACCAGCCTGGCCAACGTGGTGAAACCCCATCTCTACAAAAATTAGTCGGGCACGGTGGCTCACTCCTGTAATCCCAGCACTTTGGGAGGCCGAGGCAGGTGAATCACAAGGTCAGGAGTTCAAGACCAGCCTGGCCAAGATGGTGAAACCCCATCTCTACTAAAAATACAAAAAATTAGCCAGGCATGGTGGTGGGTGCCTGTAATCCCAGCTACTCAGGTGGCTGAGGCAGAGAATTGCTTGAACCCAGGAGGCGGAGGTTGCAGTGAGCTGAGATTGCGCCACTGCACTCCAGCCTGGACGACAAGAGTGATACTCTGTCTCAAAAAAAAAAAAAAAAAAGAGAGAGAGAGAGACAGAAATTAAAGAGGACTATGTGTATGTGCGAAAGTAGCCAGAAAGAGTGTTGTAGACCTAGAGCTTGAAATGAACTCTCCTTGGAGAGTAGATTATAAGAAGGGAACCAACATTAATGTATTTCCTGTACAAGCACTGTATGTGCATTGCTTCATCTGATCCCTTTCACAACCTGTGATGGAAACTCTGTTCTCCCTCATTACCAAGGGGAAACTGAGGTTCAAAGGAGGTTAGATAATTTGCCCAGGTCCACGCTGCTAGGTGCTGAGCTGAGACTCAAACCTAGATCTCTCGTCTACTCCATACTGCCTTAGATTGGTAGAAAGGGCCAAGGAAGGCATTCCAGGTAGAGGGGAGCAGCAGGGGCAAAGATGGAGGTCTGGAATGAGAAGGATGCCTGTGAAAAGAAGTTAGTAAACGGCCAGGGATCTGGCCTTCCATCCTCTAAGGAGGAGCAAAGGGTGGGACTTCCTAGGCAGTTCCACCCACTTTAAAGGGTTGCAACAGTGTGAGGTGGGACGGAGGTTCTGGGGTTCCTGGAAGGTGACTGAAGCCCATAAGCCTGGCACTGAGCCCATGGCGTGGCTGGAACTAGCCCCGCCCAGTAGTGCTGGGATGGGAGAGCCATGGCCTGCAGGCTAGTTCCTGGAAGTCTAGCCCCCATTCCTCCCCACCAACACTGGTGCAGCCTAGCTCTTGCTCTCCTCCACAATCAGGCTCTTCACTGGCTTCAGTTTGTCCCAAGCATCTCTCTACCAGAGTCTGACCTCCAGATAGGGCATTCAAAGTTCCTCAAGCCCTTGGGTCACTCTGGCCTCCAGGTATCTAAGCTTTCATCTAATAAGTAACAGACTAATTTTTGTATTTATCCCATTTTATCTTCCTAACAACTTCACTAAGTTGGCATTCTCATCATTGTCTCCATTTTCCAAGTGAGGAAATAAAGCTCAGAAGCTTTGGGTTGGCCGGACTTGGTGGCCCACACCTGTAATCCCTGCACTTTGGGAGGCTGAGGCAGGTGGCTCACCTGAGGTCAGGTGTTAGAGACCAGCCTGATCAATATGATAAAACCGCATCTCTATTTAAAAAAAATACAGAAAATTATTTGGGCATGTTGGTGCGCGCCTGTAATCCCAGCTACTCAGGAGGCTGAGGCAGGAGAATCGCTTGAACCCAGGAGGTGGAGGTTGCAGTGAGCTGAGATCGTGCCATTGCACACCAGCCTGGCAGCAAGAGCAAAACTCTGTCTAAAAAAACAAACAAACAAACAAACAAAAAAACCAGAAAGATTGGGTTACCCAAGTCTATACAGCCAGTAAATGCCAGGACCCAAGCCCAAGTTTGTTTGTTTGTTTGTTTAGAGATAGGGTCTTGCTCTGTCACCTAGGCTGGAGTACAGTGGTTGGAGTACAGTTCACTGTAACCTCAAACTCCTGGGCTCAAGTGATCCTCCTGGCTCAGCCTCCTGAGTACCTGGCACTACAGGTTCAAGCCACCACACTCCACACGAAGCCCAAGCCTTTTGTTTTGTTTTGTTTTGTTTTTTGTTTTGTTTTGTTTTTGAGACAGAGTCTTGCTCTGTTGCCCAGGTTGGAGTGCAGTCGCACTATCTCAGCTCACTGCAACCTCCATCTCTTGGGTTCAAGCAATTCTCCTGCCTCAGCCTCCCAAGTAGCTGGGACCACAGGTGCCCACCACCACATTCAGCCAATTTTTTTTTTTTTTTTTTT
>NW_012104410.1:1031953-1053652 GCF_000951045.1 Mandrillus leucophaeus | reverse complement strand
GCCTCAGCCTCCCAAACTGCTGGGATTAGAGGTGTGAGCCACCGTGCCCAGCCTCAAGCCCATGTGTTAAGACTCAAGATCTATTATGTACCACAAAACTACTTCTCTTTCTAGATTTAGAATTAAGCCCCAGGCCAACATGGTGAAACCCCATCTCTACTAAAAATACAAAAATTAGCTGGGCGTGGTGGCAGGTGCCTGTAATCCCAGCTACTTGGGAAGCTGAGGCAGGAGAATCGCTTGAAACCGGGAGACAGAGGCTGTAGTGAGCCGAGATCGCGCCATTGCACTTCAGCCTGGGTGACAGAGTGAGACTCCATCTCAAAATAATAATAATAATGATAATAATAATAAATAAAGTAGAATGAAGCCCCAGGGATTATTTCTTCTGGACTATGCTAGGCTTATCTATCAGCCTTCATCCATTTTGGTGTTAGTACTAGGCTCTGCTAAAGGGCATAACTCTTAGATGCCTGGGTATGGGAACCTCAGTCGCATCCAACTCCCTTGAAAGCCCCAAACCCTTTTGTCCTGAGAATGGGCTTCAGTCTCCCCTTAATTCCTGAGTCAGTTGTCTAAAAATTCTTATCTGAGGAAAGAACCTCCTCAAAGACTTTTAAAAATCCTATCCTTACCCAAACTGGAACACAAGGAACAATGAGTTAGATGCTTTAGGAAATCTAGTCCACCATCTGAGCCTCGGTGTATAACAGGGCCCTCCGCTACTTTAGTAAGAGGGGCCTCACTATTCCCTTGGTCCCAGACCCCTCCACCACCTCCCCCAACCATTGGGGTAACCGCCCGGCTCTGCTGCCTAGGATAACGCCCAGCCCTCCCCTTGCCCCCTGTGGCTGCCTCCCCTTTCCGTCTGTTGAGAGAGGAAGCCAGGGGGTGGTGGGTGCAACCCTGCAGGGCACTGATAAAGGGCCAGCCCTGCCCCCGCCCTCTGGGGCCACTGCGGTCAGACCAGCAGGCAAGCAGGCAAGGCAGCCAGCTCCCTCTGGGACCCATGGCCCTCCCCTGGTTCCACCTCTACACACCCCGCCCTTCTCGGGAAGCTGGTTGCATAACTCAGTGGGGTGTTTGGCAACATTGCTTGTGGCTTGACCTGCTGCTGCTGGTGGTGTACACACACGTTATGAGGGTGAGGGTAGGGGTGGGTTGACCAGGTGTGACAAGAAGTCAATCTTTTAGGGAGTTAGTTAGCAGTATACGTGGAGAATGATAAAATAGTAAAGATATGTGGCCGTGGTTTTCTCCATATCGTATTCCATCTCTGCTACCTTTGATGAAGTGGGAGAGTCTTGATAGGAAAACCTTAGACATCCCTGCTTTAACAAGTCATAGGCACTATCCAGCCCATTCAGGCTGGCTCCTAATGCTTTGCAATTTGTAAATCAAAGGAGACTTAAGGTAGAAGGGTGTTTGGTCTGGATTTCAGGAATCTGAGAGGAATGGGCTAAGGAACCATCCCTTCCTTTGAAGCCTGTAAAGGGTGTCCTGGAGGCAGGACACAGCCTGAGAACCACAGTGAAGTCCTCTTTTTCTGTAGGAGAGGAGTGAGGGTGAGATGGGAGAGACATCTCCACCTAGCCAGTCCCCTTAGTGAAGGAAGGCTGTCTCTTCACTTAGAACACCCTACTTGACTATGTCTGTCCCCTCAAATAAGTAGTAGATGACCTCAAACACTTCTATGAATCCCTATTGTTTATAGGATAAAGTATACTCTCCCTAGATTGACTCTCAAGACATTGTATAATTTAGCCCCTGTCAAATTTTCCAGGCTTATCTTCTCCTACTTCCCATCTCATACGCCAATCTAGTAAACCCAAAGTATTGCTCTGTATTTTATGCCTCCATGCCTTCACATCTTTGCTTGGAATACTCTTTTCCCCTTCTGTGCCTGGGAAATTCTTAGCTTTTCTCCACAGCCTAACTTAATTGTCATCTCCTCTGTAAAGCCCTCCTTGAATTTCACTTGGCAGAATTTATTTCCTCTTCTGCTCCATAGCACTGTATATACACCTTTATTTTTTTAATTCAATTTTTTTTTTTTTTTTTTTTTTAGCTAGAGTCTTGCTCTGTCACCCAGGTTGGAGTGCAGTGGCACGATCTCAGCTCACTGCAACCTCTGCCTCCTGGGTTCAAGCGATTCTCTTGTCTCAGCCTCCTGAGTAGCTGGAATTACAGGCACATGCTACCACACCTGGCTAATTTTTGTATTTTTAGTAGAGACGGGGTTTCACCATGTTGGTTAGACTGGTCTTGAACTCCTGACCTCAGGTGATCTGCCTGCCTCGGCCTCCCAAAGTGTTGGGATTATAGGCG
Source organism: Mandrillus leucophaeus (assembly GCF_000951045.1). NCBI lineage: Eukaryota > Metazoa > Chordata > Mammalia > Primates > Cercopithecidae > Mandrillus > Mandrillus leucophaeus. The sequence continues at coordinate 1,051,324 of NW_012104410.1, read as the reverse complement.
TGAGCCACCGCATCTGGCCTATTTTATTTTATTATATACACCTTATTAATGTAATTCCCTGACTAGACTTGACTGAGGATACAGACTCTCTTGCTCATCTTTGTGTTCCTGGGATGTGAAACATAGTAGACACTCAATAAATATTTGTTGAATGAATGAATGATAAGCCTTGTGTTATCCATAATTGTCTATACAACACCAGTATCCTGAACTGATAATTCTTATTCAATAAATGTTTGTTGACCATCTGTAACCCGATATCATTATATAGTCAGCCACAAATGTGACTGTTACCATTCTTCATCCCCTCCAAGTGGCCCAAATAAGTATGCAAATGAGAGAATTATATCTGAGAGCCTACCTATGTGACCCAGATTCATGCCCAAGTCTCAAGAGATTCTGAACCCACATGTAACATGCAATGAAGTCATTGGATTGCCTCCTGTCCTACCTTGATCATGCATGTGCAGTCATGATCTACTGGAATAGGGATGGAATTCAAAGCATTTAACCATAGGTTTGGCATGGGCATTGGCCAATTCCAGCACAAGCAGGCAGCGCAGGAGACTCCTTATGGTACTAGCATTGCCTCTTTACTTCCATGGTTGTGTTGCTGGGTTGTTGGGGATCTTAGAGGAGAACTAGGCTACTGGTGGAGTCGTGGGGGACACTTAGAGGGCTCACAGCAGCTGCCCTTTATCAAGTAGGACAGAACGTTTTCATTATTTTAACAGTAAACGCAATTCCATCAGAGCATGCTTGTTGAATGCCAGTCCTGCCTCAGAGTGGCACCTATCTGCTTCCCCAGTCTTGAGATGTTTCTAATTTAACTTGAACACCGTAAGAAGAAAAAATGTAAGCTGCAGATGTCAGGATTGAAGCCAGACATATAGAGCTGAAAGCCATTACAAATCAGGAGGAAGAAAGGCTCTTTTCTCATAGTCTCTGAAGACAGATGGGTTTGACCTGGGGCTTTGGTTGTGTAGCTTGGAGGCAAAAAGATGAATAAGTGGGCTGGGTGAGGTGGCTCATGCCTGTAATCCTAGCACTTTGGGAGGCCAAGGTGGGAGGATTGCTTGAGCCCAAGAATTCAACACCAGCCAAGGCAATATAGTGAGACACCACTTCTACAAAAAAAAAAAAAAAAGAAAAAAAAATTAGCTGGGCACCGTGGCACTGACCTATAGAACCAACTACTTGGGAGGCTGAGGTGGGAGGATTGCTTAAGCCTGGGAGTTTGAGACTGTAGTGAAACATGTTCACACCACTGCACTCCAGCCTGGGAGACAGAGTGAGCTCCTTTCTGGGAAAAAAAAAAAAAAAGATAAGGGTACTTACTGGCCTAACAGAGTTGGGTGCCATGTGGCTGGGGTGCTTTGCCTGGGAGAAAGGAGGACAAAGGACATCTGGGGTCCCCTTTAAGGGAGGTGAATAATCTCCTTGCTGGGCGGCCCCCCACCTAACTCCCCTCACACACTGACAAAAACCTGGCCAAGAAAGAGGCCTTTGTCCTAGGACATCTGAGGCTGAGGGGGGAGGGGAGAAGGCTACAGGTGAAAGGACACATCAAAGCAGCCAGCTGCCCCTCCTCCTCCAAATAGTTCCCCTGCCCTTGTTCCCAGAGTCCAGGTTTTCCTTAAATGAAGGCTATGCCCTAAACGTCCACCTGCCTAGACAGCTGGTAAGCTAGACACCTGGTCCTTACCTTCAGCTGCCTTCCACCTTGATATGACTCAGTTTCCCCGTCCCTAGGAGAGCCATGGGGACACAAGGCGACGACAACCTGTATAAAGTTTAAAGGTCACGTTCGAGGGGACCATCAAGTTGGAATTCATCAAACGCATGGGAGAAACACAGACCTGGCTGGACTCCTGGACTGAAAACAGGGCTGTGAGAGGCTTGGAGCCATGTGTGCCCCCGCTGGCCAGGAGCAAGGTGGGGGCGGGGTGTGGGCAGAAACCACATCAGGCTCAAGTTTCCTCTCTTGGCCGAAAGGGGCAGGAGGAGAGGACAGCCACGGGGAAAGGGGAGGGTTGGAGGAAGGACTGAGAACTCAGGCCGAGGGTTTCAGACGCTGGTGCTCCTGCCTGGGGCTCCTGTGCTCAGCCCAGCCTGAGCCTCCATACTCAAGGCTCAGCAATGGCCCGGGGGCGGGGCGCGGTCCTCGCACATTCTCAAAGGTAGCCGGGATCCTCGTCCAGCAGTGTCAGCTCAGGCTCAGCCTCCCCAGAGACAAGACCGGGAGCCTCATCTCTCTCCTCACTCCGCTGGGACTCTGCCACAGGTGCCTGAAAGGCAGGGTGGGTGGGGAGGATTCCAGTGGTATCTGAGGGGCAGGCTGGGGGGGTGAAGGAGGTGAGGGGGGAAAATAACCAACTTTCGGTGTGTTCTTAGGAGACTTCAGACTTTTAGATCGCCCCTGGTTTAGGAATCTGATATATTTGGGAACTCCTCTAGGAGAAGACCTAAATGGTTTCTTGGGTGCTCTGGGATCCTTGGGGTGGAGGCTGTGAATGGGGACCAGAGAGTGGTCTCCCCAGGCAAGGCACCGCTGAGGGACTGGGGAGTAGCCAGGAGGAATCCTTCAACTGGTGGGCTACCCTGGGGGAACCAACAGACTACCCTTTCCCCATCTCCATTCCATTACTCTGCCCTGTCTAGGCAGCTGAGAAGGTTTGGGGAAAGCTGAGGAATTGGAAACACTGGATATCTGAACCTCTGAGAAGCGTTGCAAGGTGGGGCGGTTGGATGAGAGATCGCCTCTGGGTTCTTGCCTCCCTTGCTGTTTCTCTTCTCTGTGCCCAGGGGCAGTAGAGATCAGCTGGACCTGGAGGGAGAAGGAAGGCATCCCAACCCCAGCATAGTTGCTTCTAACTGGAACTCTTGGCTGCTTGGGAAATAGGGGCTTGGGAAGCAGTGGAAGAGAAGAGAGGAGGTATCAGAACTGCTGGGGCTGGGATCCCCTAGACATCGGTACCAAAGGACTGGAGTTTGGGGTCCAGGGATGAAGTGACAGGATAGCAGAAACTTGTCCCCCTCTCCTTTGTTTTCACACATTTGTTTGAGTCATGCGTGTCCCCAGGGCACTGAGCTCACTATACTCAAATCTCTCTCCCTCCTTTTTTCCCCCTTCATTCTGTCTCACCTCTGTGTGCGTCTCTCTCTTTGGGAGTTCTCCCTAATCTTTCTAATAAGTTGCTTACCTGCCAACCCATATCCCATGTTTTACTAATCCCTCCTCATCCTTTCACTGCACCTATTGACACATGGAGAGGTGAGGTGGTCAAATAAGCCTCCGAAAAGGGATCCTGAGGCAAGCCCCCTCTCATTGTTCCCCCTTGTTAAGGAAGTTAAGAGCCCTGGGGCAGCAGCCAAGGCCAAATGTATTCCTCTCTCCATTATCCCTCTCCAAATGGTCCTCAGTCTGTATTCCTAAGCATGAATCTCCAATATCATTCTGTGAGTACTTAGGGATTGTGATAAAAATCTTTCTGGGTAGGACCACCAGGATAAGAGTAAGGAGGATGGACTTTAGTCCCTGGTGACAACCCCATTTCTACCTAATCCACAATGTTGGGGAGTAAGAGAAGGAACAGACAACCCAGTGGGAGTAAGATGGTTGTGTGACCTCAAAATGAAAGCTGAACTAAAGTGGGAGCTTCGTATTGTAAAAGAAAGGGAACACAGGGAAGCCCACTTCACTTTCCCAGTATCTCCTCAGTTTCTGTACCCTCTATGGTGTTCTATTTGATCCATCTCCCTGATCTATCCCACTGCCTGCCAGCTCTGCTGTCCTCTGAAAGGTAGGCTCTGGAGACCCAGAGGGACCTATGCCTGGTGTATAGAACACCACCCATTCTTGAGTGTCTAGGGAAAAGCATCCTGTTCCACCTGCCACCTGGTACAAACTTGCTACTGCACCCAAAAGCTGGTTGGAATGGATCCAGAGGTTCTCCTCAACTCTCTCCCCTCCAAACTCCTGCCTCTCCTTGCTTCCCCCACTCTGTTTTTTTTTTTTTTTTTTGAGACAGAGTCTTACTCTGTTGCCCAGGCTGGAGTGTAGTGGCATGATCTCAGCTCATCGTAACTTCTACCTCCCAGGTTTAAGCAATTCTCGTGCTTCAGCCTCCTGAATAGCTAGGATTACAGGTGTGCACCACCAGACCTGGATAATTTTTGTATTTTTAGTAGAGATGGGATTTTGCCATGTTGGCCAGGCTAGTCTCAAATTCCTGACCTCAGGTGATCCACCCACCTTGGCCTCCCAAAATGCTAAGATTACAGGCATGAGCCACCACACCCGGCCACTGAGGCACGTTAAAATGCTGATTCCTGGGTCTATGAATTAAATTCAGTAGATTTGAAGTGGCTTTCAGGAATCTGTGTTTTTATATGTAGCCCAGGTGAATGTGGCACACAATGAAGTTTGTGACTCCCTGAGCTAGATGCAACCTATAGCCTTTCACAGCAATTGGTTTCTAGTCCTGTCTCCATTTAGGGAAGGGACTGAATGAGAAGCAATTTGCCCAAGGTCATGTATCCTTTTTTTTTTTTTTTTTTTGTTTCAGTGTTTCACTCTTGTTGGCCAGGCTGGAGTGCAATGGCATGATCTCGGCTCACCGCAACCTTGCCTCCCTGGTTCAAGCGATTCTCCTGCCTCAGCCTCCCAAGTAGCTGGGATTACAGGCATATACCACCATGCCCGGCTAATTTTGTATTTTTAGTAGAGACAGGGTTTATCCATGTTGGTCAGGCTGGTCTTGAACTCCCTACCTCAGGTAATCCTCCCACCTCCTCCCAAAGTACTGGGATTACAGGCGTGAGCCACTGCGCCTGGCAAGGTCATGTATCTCAAGTGCCAGAGAACCTAGGTCTCCTGCCTCCTAGGGCAGGACCTTTGTACTGCACCTTAGAGTCAGATCCAAGAAGATAAAAGGAGAGACAAATGCGGGGTGGGGTGGGGTGAGTGAAGAACTATGAAGCAAGAGTCATTGTCTCTGCCCCCTAAACCCCTTCTCCATTCACTTTGCCTTTGGGCAATTTCCGCCAGAACCTGGGTGGAGGAGGGTGGGGTTCCGGTGTTGAAATGGCATCCTGGACAGACATAAACACCCCACCCACTCTGCCCACTGGCAGAGTTGCCTACACAAACTCCCATCTCTGGGGATGGCAATAAAACAAGGGGATGGAGGCAAGAGCTAGGGGAGATACTCTTTTAAAAGCATCATTTGTAGTTCCTACTAATTTTGTCGTAAGTTGAAGAGAAGATTCCAAATTAAATTGCTGTGCTGGGCCATCCTTGTGGTAAGTGGTCTAAGGTCATGCAATTTGAGGTCGTACAATCCTATCATCTGTCCTTCTTTTTCTTTTCTTTTTTTTTGAGACAGAGTCTCGCTCTGTCGCCCAGGCTGGAGTGCAGTGGTGCGATCTCAGCTCACTGCAACCTCCACCTCCCGTGTTCCAGCAATTCTCCTTGTCTCAGCCTCCCAAGTAACTGGGATTACAGATGGCCACCAACATGCCTGACCAATATTTGTATTTTTAGGAGAGACAGGGTTTCACCATGTTGGCCAGGCTTGTCTCAAACTCCTGACCTCAGGTGATCCACCTGCCTCGGCCTCCCAAAGTGCTAGGATTAGAGGTGTGAGCCACCGCACCTGGCCTTTTTTTTTTTTTTTTTTTTTTTGAGACAGGGTCTTGCTCTGTCACCCAGGCTTGAGTGTGGTGGCACAATCATGGCTCACTGCAGCCTTGACCTTTCAGGTTCGAGTGATCCTCCCACCTCAGCCTTCTGAGTAGCTGGGACCACAGACGTGTGCCATATGCCTAGCTAATTTCTGCATTTTTAGTGGAGATGGGTTTTTACCATGTTTCTCAGGCTGATCTCAAACTCCTGGGCTCAAGCGATGCTCCCACCTTGGCATCCCAAAGTGCTTCCCCTCTCCCACGTTTCCTTCATCCTAGCCTGCTTCCCTGTACTAATATGGCAGGGTATGTCTGTGTGCGTGCACATACACACAATGTGTGACCGTAGAGATCAGGAAGACCTTGCCAAATCTACTTGGAGTCTCTTGCTGACGGCAGGGAAAACAGATGCAAGGAAGGTGGGTGTCAGGGAATAGGGAGGTAGCATGAGGAGAGGGACTGACAGAGAGAAGATAAGGACACGGGTGAGGGTTTGCTGAGAATTCTAAGCTATCCAAGCAGAAAGGGACCTCCAAGGTCAATTTGTCCAACTCCCTGGTTTTACAAATGAGGAAACAGAGGCCCAGAGAAGTGAGATGGCTTGCTCAACATCACACTGCTGCTTTGTGGCAGAGCTGCAACTAGAACCCAGGTCAAAAGAAAAGGGACTGGATGGCAGTGTGTATTCAAGGCTCTAGAGGGACATTGCCCAGAAGGAGAAAGAGAGACTGACACTCCACAGAAAGAACTGATGAATGTAGATTTCCAATAGAGGTTTGGAGTATGAAGATACAGGGGCAGGAGGGGAAGATGCCTAGAAGAAATTATAGTCAAGTGGAGTCAGGTTCTAGACCTCATCCTGCTATTATTTATCAGTTTCAGTCTCAGCTTCTGATGTACCTTTAGAATCTTTGTGAAAAACAGTCTTTTTTTTTTTTTTTTTTTGAGACAGAATCTAACTCTGTCACCCAGGCTGGAGTGCAATGGCGCGATCTCAGCTCACTGCAACCTCCGCCTCCTGGGTTCAAGTGATTCTCCTGCCTCAGCCTCCTAAGTAGCTGGGACTACAGACATGTACCACCCCATCACACCAAGCTAATTTTTGTATTTTTAGTAGAGACGGGGTTTCACTATGTTGGCCAGGCTGGTCTTGAACTCCTGACCTCAGGTGATCGCCTGCCTTGGCCTCCCAAAGTGCTGGGATGAGAGGCCTGAGCCACTACACCTGGTGAAAACCAATCTTATAAACTAAGCTTGCAACATCAAGCTTAGTTCTTAACAAGTGCTTACTAAGTCTTTACTAAGGTTGTTGTATTACCTCAGAAGAGGAAAGACTTCTGGTTGTATGGGTTAAGGTATGGCCCAAATGACCCTGTGAGGACACAGGACAGAGGTCCAGTGTCTCCAGAGCCCATTCCTTCTGTGCCTCTGCCGCCTGCAGCTGATAAACCTCTTATCTGGCCCAGGCAGGGAAGCCCAGGGCCAGGATAGGAGGAGAGGGCAGAGCTGCTATCAGCCACCAGGCCTGGGCCATATCTTCGAGAGGGGGAGGGGCTGTCTGCTTGGCTCTTTCCACAACATGCTCTTGGGGATCCTGAAGCATATACTGTCATCATCTTGGAAAGAAAAGGCTGAAAACTTAAAACTGAGGACAGAGGAGGAAAGCAGGGTGACCCCTGATGTTGCCCTAGAAAATGAAAAACAAAATACAGGAAAACAGAGAAACAGAAGATCTGACTCTGCCCTTAGCCAGGAAAACAGTTTGGGGGAGTGAAAAGTAGGGGAAAGAGTGGGCATTTTGCCTGGAAAAAAGGTAAAGACCTTCTGTGCTACCAAAGGAACTGACTGTGGCGATAGTTGGCGAGGTGGAGATCATACCACAGGAAAAGATTTTCCGTCTTAAGGGATTGGTTGATGAGTCCAGTATGAGTGAGGATGGGGAGGAGGCAGTCTCTCCTTCCCTCAGGGGAAGCTGGAGGGAGCCCCTCCAAGGAGGTAGTGCAAACTTGCTGATCCTAGCAGGTGTAGCTCTAACACCTCTTTTCCTTTGACACAGGTTTCCAGAGCCATCTGGGCTTTCCAGGAACCTGGACCAGACTCTGGCCCAGTAGGATGTCCCCGTGTCCTCCCCAGCAGAGCAGGAACAGGGTGATACAGCTGTCCACTTCAGAGCCAGGAGAGATGGAACTGACTTGGCAAGAGATCATGTCCATCACTGAGCTGCAGGTGAGTAAGGGCGGGATAGGGTGGGGAGAGCGTGTGTCAGAGAAGAGAGAAGCAGGGAGTTGACCTGGACTGAGGCAGAGGGCGGGAGCAAGCAGGGCTCAGGGCTGGTAATGCTTCAGGCACTGGGAAAGGAAGAACTGGGAAAGATCTGGATGGAAGACACTGAGGAACATTGAGGAGGAGGAGTGGAGGAGCAGTGGTGGGGAGGGAATGATCTGATAGGGAGTGTATGCTCTCTCAGCAGCCACTTGACTCACATCTCTCTCTATCCCACCTCCTGCTGTCCTTCCCTTGCTCACCTTCTTCTCTTCTGACATGCCTCTCTGATCCTGCCATCTTCTTCCGTCATTACCTCTGCCTGCCCTTGGCAACTGGGTCCGTTTACTCTAGGTAGCAGAGCAGTAGTTCAGGGGCCTCAGGAAGGGGAGTTGGACTATGCCAGGGTCCTCTCCTCCTGCTACTTGGACAAAGGGGTGTCTGTTGGCTTAACAATGATGCCTTTGTCCCCAGCTGGGCTGGAGCAGGGTGGCTCCCTGATGTGGGTTGGGGGCCTTGTTTCTAGCACGTTCTCTACTTCTCACTGCACCTGGGCAGGGACAGAGGGACTGAAGAGGAGACGGCAGAGTTTGTGCTGGCTCCCCAAGGTGCTTCTTAGCCCCCAGCCCACCCCCTTTTACTGCCCTGCTACCATGCCTAGCACCCTCAGGATCTGCCCTAGGCCCTCTTCCCACACAGCAGCTCCCTCTGCTGGGCATCCGGGGCATGGCCAGGATCTGAACTTGACCCTTTGACCCTAGATAACTGCAGCAGGAAAGGGTTCTGAGGGGTCATTTTGAATAACAAGGCTTTGACTTCCCGAAGGAAATAAAGGAACATGAGCCATTTCTTTTTTTTTTTTTTTTTTTTTTTTTTTGAGATGGAGTCTCGCTCTGGCGCCCAGGCTGGAGTACAGTGGCACGATCTTGGCTCACTGCGAGCTCTGCCTCCCAGGTCATTCTCCTGCCTCAGCCTCCCGAGTAGCTGGGACTACAGACACCTGCCACCACAACCGGCTATTTTTTTTGTATTTTTAGTAGAGACAGGGGGTTTCACTGTGTTAGCCAGGATGGGCTCGATCTGACCTCGTGATCTGCCTGCGTTAACCTCCCAAAATGCTGGGATTATAGGCCTGAGCCACCACGCCTGGACGAAGATGAGCCATTTCAACCCAGTAAGAGCTTTTCCAAGGAGAGTTCATAATTGTTCCAGTGTTAGGTAGACTTTTCTGCAGTCCAACCTCAGTGACTTTCATTCTTGCTAAAGCTGCGTTTTTCGTTTTTTCTTTTTTTGAGATGGAGTCTTGCTCTGTCGCCTAGGCTGGAGTATAGTGGCACCATCTTGGCTCACTTAAATCTCCACCTCCAGGGTTCAAGCAGTTCTCCTGCCTCAGCCTCCCAAGTAGCTGGGATTACAGGCGTTCACCACCATGCCCAGCTAATTTTTGTATTTTTAGCAGAGATGGGGTTTCACCATGTTGTCCAGGCTGGTCTCGAACTCCTGACCTCAGGTGATCTGCCACCTTGGCCTCCCATAGTGTTGGGATTACAGGCATGAGCCACCGCTCCCTGCCTTAAACTGCATTATTCTTGGAACAACTGTATCAGAACTTTGCAAGAAGCTTCCAATGATTATGGCAACTTTGTTTCCTTGTTACTATCTCACTGGGTCTTTCAGAAGAATCCAGCTTGATCCTGAGAGAGTGTTGGTTTTTCTTCCTTAGTCTGTCTCCAAATCTCTTCGTGTCTTTCCTTGCAGGGTCTAAATGCTCCAAGTGAGCCATCGTTTGAGCCCCAAGCCCCAGCCTCATACCTTGGACCTCCACCACACACAACTTACTGCCCCTGCTCAATCCACCCAGATGCTGGCTTCCCACTTCCTCCACCACCTTATGAGCTCCCAGCATCTACATCCCATGTCCCAGACGCCCCATACTCCTATGGCAACATGACCATACCAGTCTCCAAGCCACTGAGCCTCTCAGGCCTGCTCAGTGAGCCACTCCAAGACCCCTTAGCTCTCCTGGACATTGGGCTGCCAGTGGGGCCACCTAAGCCCCAAGAAGACCCAGAATCCGACTCAGGATTATCCCTCAACTATAGTGATGCTGAATCTCTTGAGCTGGAGGGGACAGAGGCTGGTCGGCGGCGCAGCGAGTATGTGGAGATGTACCCGGTGGAGTACCCCTACTCACTCATGCCCAACTCCTTGGCCCACTCCAACTATACCTTGCCAGCTGCTGAGACCCCCTTGGCCTTAGAGCCCACCTCAGGCCCTGTGCGGGCTAAGCCCACTGCACGGGGGGAGGCAGGGAGTCGGGATGAACGTCGGGCCTTGGCCATGAAGATTCCTTTTCCTACGGACAAGATCGTCAACTTGCCAGTAGATGATTTTAATGAGCTATTGGCGAGGTACCCGCTGACAGAGAGCCAGCTGGCGCTAGTCCGGGACATCCGACGACGGGGCAAAAACAAGGTGGCAGCCCAGAACTGCCGCAAGAGGAAGCTGGAAACCATCGTGCAGCTGGAGCGGGAGCTGGAGCGGCTGAGCAATGAACGGGAGCGGCTTCTCAGGGCCCGCGGGGAGGCAGACCGGACCCTGGAGGTCATGCGCCAACAGCTGACAGAGCTGTATCGTGACATTTTCCAGCACCTTCGGGATGAATCAGGCAACAGCTACTCTCCTGAAGAGTATGCGCTGCAACAGGCTGCCGATGGGACCATCTTCCTGGTGCCCCGGGGGACCAAGATGGAGGCCACAGACTGAGCTGGCCTAGAGGGGTGGAACTGGTGATGGGATTTCCTTCATTCCCTTCTGATAAAGGTACTCCCCAACCCTGAGACCCAGAAGGAGCTGAGTTCTCTAGACCAGAAGAGGATGACAATGGGAACGGGTGTTTGGAAGTTCCAAGGTGTGTTCAAAGAGGCTTGCCTTGACGAAGGGCTGGCATCTGTCTTCCCTGACTCAGCTTCTCAGGTCTTCAGCCTCCACCTCGTCTAAGCTTTGGTCTATAAAGTGCGCTACAGAAATAGCCTTTTACTGTGTCTTCCTTCTTGAGGGAGGGTGGTGAAGCTGAGATAACTATCTGTTTGAATCTTACCACGTTCATTTCATTCCCCCCAGAGCTCTGTATGAGAGGTACCATAAAATTTGGGCTTGAGGCTGGGCATGGTGGCTCACGCCTGTAATCCCAGCACTTTGGGAGGCCGAGGTGGGCAGATCACTCCTCGTGAGGTCAGGAGTTCAAGACCAGCCTGGCCAACATGGTGAAACCCCATCTCTACTAAAAATACAAAAACTACACCACTGCATGGTGGCGCACGCCTGTAATCCCAGCCACTCAGGAGGCTGAGGCAGGAGAATCAGTAGAATTCGGGAGGCAGAGGTTGCAGTGAGCTGAGATTGTGCCACTGAACTCCAGCCTGGGCGACAGAGCAAGACTCCATCTAAAACAAACAAACAAACAAACAATTGGGCTTGAGCAGTACGGGGATCTACCAACTTCACCTCCTTTTCAGAGTAAGGGGCCATGGATGATCTGAAGAACCCCACACTCCCTGGTGGTGCCCTATTTGTAGAGCTTGGAGAGCTGCCCAAACTGGCTAAACACCCTATGCAAAGGTTCCTGATGTTTACATCTCTTTTCTCTCAATCCTCCCAGCACAAAAAAGCCCAGAATGCCCATAGGCCTTTCTTTTTTTCTTCCCCTCCTGCTTGCCTCTCAGCCTGGGTCCTAATATGCCAGAGTTCTCTCAGAAGATTGAATGGGCTATTCTTGGCTGGAATTTATACATCAAAATTTCAGAAGATTTCACACCCAAGCTTTGGTAAAACTCGCTCCACAGTGGAGTAAAATATTCATTCCTGTGAAATGTTTTCTCTGGTTATGTTAGACAAACACTACCCAGATCTTTACTTTTTTGAGAGACAGTTTCACTCTTGTCGCCCAGGCTGGAGTGCAATGGCACGATCTCCGCTCACTGCAACCTCCGCCTCCCGGGTTCAAGCGATTCTCCTGCCTCAGCCTCCCGAGTAGCTGGAATTACAGGCATGTGCCACCATGCCCATCTAATTTTGTATTTTTAGTAGAGATGGGGGTTTCTGCATGTTGGTCAGGCTGGTCTCGAACTCCCGACCTCAGGTGATCTGCCCGCCTCAGCCTCCTAAAGTGCTGGGATTACAGGAGTGAGCCACTGCACCCAGCCAACACTACCCAATTCTTGTTTTGGGGCCCTCCTTTTCTAGAACCTTAAAGATCTTGTTTGTTTTCTTTGAGATGGAGTTATGCTCTTGTTGCCCATCCTGGAGTGCAATGGTGTGATCTCAGCTCATCACAACCTCTGCCTCCCGGGTTCAAGTGATTCTCCTGCCTCAGTCTCCCAAGTAGCTGGGATTACAGGCATCCACCACCACGCCCGGCTAATTTTGCATTTTTAGTAGAGACAGGGTTTCTCCATGTTGGTCAAGCTGGTTTTGAACTCCTGACCTCAGGTGTTCTGCCTGCCTCGGCCTCCCAAAGTGCTGAGATTACAGGTGTGAGCCACCGTGCCTGGGTTTTTTGTTTTTTTTGAGACAGAGTCTCACTCTGTCGCCCAGGTTAGAATGCAGTGCTGCGCTCTTGGCTCACTGCAAGCTCAATCTCCACCTTCTTTGCCTCAGCCTCCCGAGTAGCTGGGATTACAGGTGTCCGCTACCATGCCTGGCTATTGTTTGTATTTTTAGTAGAGATGGGGTTTCACCATGTTGGCCAGGCTAGTCTCGAACTCCTGACCTCAAATTATCCACCTGCCTTGGCCTCCCAAAGTGTTAGGATTACAGGCGTGAGCCACCATGCGTGGCCTAGATATTTTTTATTAGTCTATTTTGTTTCTTCTTGAAACAGAATATAATTGACTAAGTTTCAGATTCCTTAGCCATATCAGTTAAAGTCCAGTCAAACCTCCCTGATATGACACAATCTCCTTGCTTGGAGTTGTATGGTCTCCAATATTCCCAGTCCCTGAGTTACACAGCTTACTTCTTCAGAATATTTTACGTTTACTTTTTATTCAAATTTACTAGCTCCATTCCAACATTAAAACCTTACATCCAAGTTCTGATCTAGACACCACAGGCTGAGGTGGGAGGACTGCTTGAGCCCAGGAGCTTGAGACTAGCCTGGACAACACAGGGAGACCCTACAAAAAAAAAAATAATAATAAAAAATAAAAATTAGTGGGTGGGTACAGTGGCATATGCCTGTGGTCCCAGCTATGTTGGAAGCTGAGGTGAGAGGATTGCTTGAGCCTGAGAGTTCGAAGCTACAGTGAGCCATGATGATGCCACCGTACTCCAGCCTGGGCAACCGAGTGAGTGTCTCAAACCAAAATGGGCACCACAGATACTGAGACCTAAAAGCAGCACAGTGATTAGGGAGATATGGAACGTGGTCTCTAGCCTAAGTTTAGGGAATGAAAACAACTTGAAGCGCTTCCTATTTTTTTTTTTCTTTGAGATGGAGTCTCACTCTGTTGCCCAGGCTTGAGTGCAGTGGGCTGATCTCGGCCCACTGTAACCTCAACCTCCCAGGCTCAATCAGTCTTCCCGCCTCAGCCTTCTGAGTAGCTAGGACTAAAGGTACATGCCACCACGCCTGGCAAATATTTGTGTTTTTAGTAGGAAGGGGGTTTCGCCATGTTGGTCAGGCTGGTCTTGAACTCCTGGGCTTAAGCAATCTGCACACCTCAGCCTTCCAAAGTGCTATCACAGTCACGAGCCATCCAATGTTTCCACATTGTTTTTCTCTTGTTTTTTGTTTTGTTTTGTTTTTGAGACAGCGTCTTTCGCTCTGTTGCCCAGGCTGGAGTGCAGCAGCAGGATCTTGGCTGACTGCAACCTCCACCTCCCAGGTTCAAGCGATTCTCTTGCCTCAGCCTCCCAAATAGCTGGGATTACAGGCACCTGCCACCACGCCCAGCTAATTTTTGCATTTTTAGTAAAGATGGTTTTCACCATGTTGGCCAGGCTGGTTTCAAACTCCTGACCTCAAGTGACCCTCCTGCCTAGGCCTCCCCAAGTGCTGGGATTACAGGTGTGAGCCACTGCGCCTGGCAATGTTTCCACATTTTTTTTTTTTTGAGACGGAGTCTCGCTCTGTTGCCCAGGCTAGAGTGTAGTGGCATGATCTCGGCTCACTGCAACCTCTGCCTGCCAGGTTCAAGTGATTCTCCTGCAGTCTCCAGAGTAGCTGGGATTACAGGCGCGCGCCACCACGCCCTGCTAATCTTTGCATTTTTGGGGGGGTGGGGGGACAGTCTCACTCTGTCACCCAGACTAGAGGGCAGTAGCGCGATCTCGGCTCACTGCAACCTCCGACTCACCGGTTCAAGCAATTCTTCTGCCTCAGCCTCCTGAGTAGCTGGGACTACAGGCACGCGCCACCACACCTGGCTAATTTTTTTTGTATTTTTTAGTAGAGACGGGGTTTCACCATGTTGCCCAGGTTGGTTTTGAACTCCTGAGCTCAGGCAATCTGCCCGCCTTGGCCTCCCAAAGTGTTAGGATTACAGGCGTGAGCCACTGTGCCTGGCCAATTTTTGTATTTTTAGTAGAGATGGGGTTTCACTATGTTGGCCAGGCTGGTCTCAAACTCCTGACATCGTGATCCACCCGCCTCGGCCTCCCAAAGCGTTGGGATTACAGGCATGAGCCACTGCACCCAGCCATTTTGTCTCCCCATTTCAAGTTGCAAAGGGCAGGGGCTTGGGCTAGCTGTTCAGAAATTTAATTAGTTCACCTAAGAGATGTCAGGTACAGACAATCCCCGTGCTCTCATGAAAATCACTAGTAAGACCATCTCACACACACGCACACACACACGTTTGGTGTGCTGACCTAAACAAGGTGGAACATAAGTTTGAAAATAGAGCAGCCTGGGTTACATGGTCCAGTGGTTGCAGGAACTTGAGACAGGATTTTACCTTCAGCCTATTTCCTGATTTAGAAAATATGGAATTTACTTTTCACAATCCCATATAATGAAGTATGTAGCAAAGTACATGGAATGAAACAATGTTTCTCTTCAATAGGCATGCTTTTAGGAAACTACTATCCTCCAGTTGCCCTTTCCCTTCAAGGAAATCTGATTGTCCACAATAAAACCTCTAGTAAATGCCAAGTCACAAACTGAGACCCTGACATTACTTCCAAGTACTACAAGGCTGATGGAACTTGGTCCCACATACAGTTATTTCAAAACAGCATGGGTGTTAAGAGGCAAAAATTTCCCAATAATTCTACCTCCACTTTTGTTAGGTTCAAAACTGAGGCTGGATAAACTTTCCTTGAAAATATCAGAAAAATTTAAGTGGCCAGGCACAGTGGCTCACAGTTCTAATCTCAGTACTTTAGGAGACTGAGGTGGGCAGATCCCCTAAGGCCAGGAGTTCAAGACCAGCCTGGGCAACATGGTGAAACGCTGTCTCTATTAAAAATACAATTAGCTGGGCACCTCTAGTCCCACCTACATGGGAAGTCGAGTCAGAATTGCTTTAACCCAGGAGGCAGAGGTTGCAGTGAGCAAAGACTGTCACTGCACTCCAGTCTGGGTGACAGAGGGACACTTCATCTCAAACACACACACAGAAAAACCTAAGCATTTGCTAGAGGGTACAATTATTACTTCCAAGATAGCCCTTACATTTTTAGGCTCACTATCTTTGAGAGGCTAAGTCTTGCCTCCCATTCAGTTTACTTTTACTCCTGGCTTGATAATTCTACTTTAGTATGAGACAGCTGGCCAATAAACCCAACTTGTTTGCCAAAGATGAAATCCATTATGTCCTTCTGCAACAGATGGTGAGCATAAGTCCCAATAGAGACCTACTGAGCTCAGTGGCAGTGCTACAACTTGATTTTCCCTTGCCAGGGGAGCTAGAAAAAGGACATGCTCAATTGGATCAACAGTAAAGTTTACTTATTATAATGAGCCAAAAATTACTCCAGCAGTGAAAACTTAGAATCTATTTTCATTAAACCATAAAGCTGAATGGGATGAATCTAAATATAGCAATTCACATTGTAATCAACCATATCCTCTCTAACCTAAATTTCAACGTTATTAACCATAGATATCACAAAGGAGGACAAAACAAGCAGAAATAAGTCAAATACAGTTTATTTAAAAAAAAAACAAACAAAAAACCCCATTTACAAAATGGAATTTGAGCTGCAGAACAGCTCATGTCAACTGCATGGCAGTGATAACGAAGCACAGTGGCTCAGATAAAGGTCTTCACAAGGATGTTCCTGCAAAAGGCAAAAGAGGTTATAAAGTATTTATATAAACAGAAGTGAATGACTACACAATTATATCCATTGTCACTACTGGGAATACCTGGTTGTACCAGTAACTTTTTGCAATTGGATGAGATTACAAAATGTTTTGGTTTGAGGTACAGCTTGTCCTTCTCCCTTTTTACTTTTGGGAACGCAGGGCATTCTTTTGCTGACCACTAACTTGTAAAAAACTTACCTTTCTGCCACGAACTTGGACAGGTGAGTTTCTGTTTTTAAGAGCTGATAAGACTAGTAGCAGACTCCTCCCTAGAAAAGTAAACAGCCTTTAGAAGTAGCTCTCTTCTAAGACCAAGTCCCATCTCAAGCTAAACCCCCCATACCTCCCATGGATAGCCCACCCATCCCCCCACCATATGGGGAAGAGTCTATTACTTTGAGCCATTATTTTAAGGAAATGGGTCAAAGGAAGATAAATAAAAGGGCAAAAATTTATATTCACAGTACAAATAATGTGCTCACTTCCTTCAACTGGGAGCCACCAATAGGGTGTCAATTTAAAACAATTCATCTCCAGAAAAACCAAGTTCAGCTTAACTGGACTAGTTTTGGCTCAATATATTAAGAAAAATGTTTAACAGAAAACTGGACTTTAAGCCACTATATGGATGTAAGTAAAATCTGTTCTTACCTACCCGCATAGCAATAAAACCTTTCCTCCTGGTTCTGACTGCTAGTCCTAAGAGTCAGGTGTGCCTTACTCTTGTCTGCCTCCTTCCTTGCGATGATCACTGAAATTTCACTCCCTCCTAGCTTTCATGGAGCGTGCCGTGGCCTGCCCCTGGCTTATCTGTACTCCACATACCACAAGTGTCTACTCTCAGCTGTAGAGTGTCTGAGCTCGGAGCCATTCGCGCTATACTTGCTAGCAGTTCCTAGAAGCTGAACATCTCTCCTGGATCTTTAAAGGCATTGTCACGAATCCTGAGGTATCTGCAAACTCCCTCAATAGTTAAGGTTCCACCTGCTATTGCAAACTCAGCCAGTATCATGGACTATCACCCATGCTTTCCCACCCACCACCATCTCCCACCCACCTCCCACCACCCTCCTCCCCAAACTTCCAACACACCCATGGGATGGAATATACAGTACTATTGATAAACAAATCTCTATGCTACTAGGTACAATAGCACTGAAATTGAGAGCACCAAAGGTAAGGCTCAAAAGAATCTATGTACAAATAACACATTATTGGATATTAACTGTTAAAGGTTTAGAAATCATTTTCTATACAATTAACATTTTAGGTAGGTTGTGTGACCTTGTGCCATAAAGGGAAACTGCAGTTAACATGAAATTACATAGAAAATTTTAGTTTCTATTGGTATGGTTTTCATCTCCAAATTAGTATAGTTAACTGATAAAACCTCTGAAGGCCCACCCAACCAGAACCCAGTCAAACTGCAGTTTTCCTTTAATGTAAGCCTATCTTTATGTTCATTAAAATACTTTCTGATATTGCTTATTTTTAAAAGGCCTCCCAAACACTTCAAATCTGTGGATTTATGGAGCGGCATTAGCCAGCAGCTAGTTTCTATTCCCTGGCAGAGCTTTGAACTTGAATTGTGATAGAAGCATTCAACATCATCAAGGGGAGTGGGTAGGGAAAGTCCAAATCTCTGCCAGTCCCAAATCCATACAGTTGTCATTTCATTCAAGAGAATTAAATCGTTTATTGATTACACATGATAATGGATGATACACAAGCTTCATTCCCATCTATAATTTTATCTGGTACCATTATTCAATTTAGATATATTGCATAGGATGTGCCAACAATCACTTTTATAACCAATAATTCCATGATTTTGCTTGGGTAATCCCTTTTAACGGTGAACTTCAGGTCACAACAGTAACTATCAGTTCAACTACACCAAGGTTTCCGAAGACAACGGCTTCTCCACCCAAGCAGGTTGTATATAAATTCCAAATAGAACCTGGCATCACCCTGAAGGAATTCTAACTTCACACTGTTGGGGAAGTTTACCAAGATGGCTTCAGAGTAGACTAACTTTACACAGCACATTAAAAAAAAGACATTTATTCAGCGTCACGATCAGACTATTACATTTAGCAATCAACAGCATGGGTGCAAAAAAAAAAAAAAAAAAATCTACATTAAAACCCTTTGTTGGAATGCTTTACACTTTCCACAGAACAGAAACTAAAATAACCTGTTATACAATTAGTCACAAATACAGTCCTCGAGTTTTTTGCCCATACACATGAGTATTTGTCTAAAACATGTCTTCTTTGTAGCAGCTAGGCCCTGCCACCACTGTGCTTGGCTGAGTTCACAAATCTGTTGTAACCTGTAGCTTCCCTGTCACTTCTCTGGCTCTCCTCTCCTGCTAAGCTTTGTTTCCTGTTGAACAATATGGAATAAAGTTGTTAATCTAAACATATTAAGACTCAAGGCTACAATCCAATATCAAGTTTGCTTCCCACAAATTTTGCTGATCTGAATATTAACTTTATATCCACAATTACTGCAATTATAATGTTAACTATGTTGCACTGCTCAGCTACATTAGGGTTATTGGGTTCATCAGCAATTTAAAAAATTATGTCCACACACAAAAAGGTGCTTACTTACCTAATTAAAATCTTCTGCCACTGCCATAGCTACTGCTGCTGCTGGAACCGCCATAGCCACCTGAAGAGTACAATTTTTCTTTTAAAGTTTCAAAGTGCCAACAGTAACACAATGTTTTCATAGTTGAGATAATAAAAGTTAAATTCAAGTGTCTGGCCATTTAAAAATGGCCCCTACTCCAAAGGAGGTGGTAAAGCAGTCCCATGACTTTTTAAATTTGTGATCAAATTATCACTTTCTGAAGGTTCTAAACTGTAAACGTTTTGCTGCCTAGACATAGCAGTTAAAGGGCTTTCTTCCCAGCAGTAGCTACAGATACAACTCTTTTGACATGATCCCAAATTACAGAGATACCATACCTTGGTTTCGTGGTTTTGCAAAGTATTGACCTCCACCGCCATAGGGGCCAGAGCTTCTGCCTCCAAAATTTCCTCCCTTCATGGGTCCAAAATTTGAAGACTGATTGTTGTAATTGCCAAAATCATTGTAGC
>NW_012104410.1:1026865-1027618 GCF_000951045.1 Mandrillus leucophaeus | reverse complement strand
TTGCTCAAAATGGCTCCTCAGGCTCTCATCGGTGGTTTCAAAGCTCAACCCTCCAATGAAGAGCTTCCTCAGCTGTTCGGGCTCTTTAGGAGACTGGAGTGGGGGAAGGGGGAAGTGTTAAATGGACTACAACACGAAACAATTTCCATCAAGGAAAAGAAAAACTAGACACCAACTGTGTACCTAGCACTTATTGTTTGTTCAGGTCGCAACAAGCCACGTGCTTCTCCCCACCAAGGGAGGCAGTATGCTGGGGGTTGGGAGTGCTGGGAAATCGCAAGCGCATGCGTCTCTAGTCGTCTTCCGACGCACGCGCAACAAAGGCTTGGGTGGGAGGGGTGCATCTCCATAATGGGACTAACCACTCTTCAGAAATCTCGCTCACCAAGGCAAGGTTTAAAAAAAGACAAAGATCCTGTGTGCCTAAGAATTTTGCTACGAGTAGCGAGTCCCGCGTGATAACTCGTGGTTGGCGGAGAGCGGCCTCATGGCGATCAAGAGGACAAAATGGCGACTTGAACTTTGGGAGGGGTAGGCCTTGGCAGCGACCGAAGTTAACTGTAGAATCGGCTGGTGCAAGGAACGAAACCAAGCCGCATCTTACCGATTCAGGAAAGGGAGACGAAAAAATTCAAGTTGGAAAGCTCGCCTAACTCACCTCTGACTTAGACATGACGGCAGGGAGAAGAGAGACTTTAACGATGCTTCTTCGGCGGCGTCCACGGGCAGAAAGGAGCAAGCTGACGAACGTAT
>NW_012104410.1:1014048-1025015 GCF_000951045.1 Mandrillus leucophaeus | reverse complement strand
CCAAAATTTCCTCCCTTCATGGGTCCAAAATTTGAAGACTGATTGTTGTAATTGCCAAAATCATTGTAGCTTCCACCACCTCCAAAATTGCTTCCTATAAATGGGAAAGAGGGCCTTCGTCTGTTACCTGAGGATGATGCTAGTTTCCAATTCTGTTTAGTGGTCAGAATAAAATAAGGTTGAGTTATCTGCCTTCCTTTCTCCCAAACTATGGTGACTCCAATCTTTGCATTTCATTCTCTGGGAAAGGCATTCAGTTGAATAATCCAGTAATAAAAAGAAAACTGGCCTAACTCACCATGACATAAAATAAAGAGATTTTCATAGTGGCTCAAGCATATTCTCCAGCCTTGAAGGCCTTCATGGATCCAGGGCCACAGCAAGCAGAAGTATCTTGGATACATCAACTAAGCGCCTAAGGTCCCAAAGGAGTTAAGATACTAAATCCTTCTATGATACTAATCTAACTCAAAGACAATACTATCCACTTATCTCTACTAATTGGGAGTGAGGCGGCCCCAGCTTAAAGCTAGGAGGAGGTAGCATAGCAAGCCCATTTGTTTTTATTATACCATGCAATGTACCACACAATGCTTTAACAGCACCAGAACCCAAGCTCTAAAAGGCTAATCTAGCTGTCACACCAAGTACTTGGATCACTGGATACCTACCACTACCACCGCCAAAGCCGCCTCCGCCTCCGTTGTTATAGCTGTCATAGCTGCCACTCCCGCCATAGCCACTGCCCTGGTTTCCATAACCCTGTCCACCACTTCCATAGCCTCTGCTTCCTCCAGAGTAACCAGGGCCGCCTCCTCCATAACCACCTACAAGAATACAATTCTTCTCAATAAGACAAAAGTATTTGACAATGAAAACGTGTGCAAGTGTAATGGCTGAAGGCCTGCTCACAGCATGCGTGTTATGGGCAAGGTTGAGTTTGTCATGCACCAGAATTTTAGTCTCTTATCAACCTATTCTAAAGATCCAGGTTGCCAGGATTTTTTCTCTACTTAGTCCTAAAAAACTTACCATCATTACCAAATCCATTATAGCCATCCCCACTGCCACCATATCCACCACCACCACGGCTGCCACCAAAGCCACCTGGAAGAAAAAGTTTCAAGTTTAAGTATGACTTGCACTGAAAATGACATTCTGAATGCACTTCCCACACTGTAAAATCTACATAGCAAAGACGGTGTGACGTCAGAACTACACGTACATAAACTATACATACCACGACCACTGAAGTTTCCTCCACGACCGAAGTTGTCATTCCCACCGAAACCACCTCCACGACCACCACCAAAGTTTCCAGAACCACTTCGACCTTAAGAAATGAAGTTTAAGCATTAAATCATTCATACTGAAGTAACTCAAAGTTACCTTTAAGGTTTAATTAAGCAACAAGCATACCTCTTTGGCTGGATGAAGCACTAGCCATCTCTTGCTTTGACAGGGCTTTCCTAACTTCACAGTTGTGGCCATTCACAGTATGGTATTTCTGAACTAAAAAAAATATAAATACATGGTCTCAGGGTTTAGAATGCCACATGGATTGTGGAACCCTTACTAAATGCCACTATCGGATACTTACTGACAATCTTATCCACGGAGTCATGGTCGTCAAAGGTTACAAAGGCAAAGCCCCTTTTCTTGCCACTGCCTCGGTCAGTCATGATTTCAATCACTTCAATTTTCCCATACTGTTCAAAATAATCTCTTAGGTGATGTTCTTCGGTGTCTTCTTTAATGCCACCAACAAATATCTTTTTCACAGTTAAGTGGGCACCTGGTCTTTGAGAATCCTAATAGGAGGAAAACCACAGGTTTAGATTAGCAAACCCTATATTCAAATCAAAAATTGTTCTGGTAAGTTTAGAAAACTCCTGAACCTTAAGTCCATAGCAGCACATCTCTAAATGAGTTGAAGGCGGAAAAAAAACCAAAAAAAAAACCCAACACAAAACAACTCACTTCTCTTGAGACAGCTCTCTTTGGTTCCACAACTCTTCCGTCCACCTTGTGTGGCCTTGCATTCATAGCTGCATCCACCTCCTCCACAGTGGCATATGTGACAAACCCAAAGCCCCTGGAACGCTTGGTGTTTGGATCTCTCATTACCTGAGAACAGTGTTAATTTATGTAACAAAGTCTGACCGCAGAAGCTTTTGTCATTTTAACTTTGAATATGGCAATAGGAAACTTTATACCAGCCTTTTATGAAAAGCGGTCCAGTTTCCCACTACCCTAGATTTAATAGGTAGCTTTTAAAATCAAAGCAGAATGTTCCTTTGTCGACAAAGCTCTAACCATAATGTTACTAACAACTTTCATAAGCATTCAGAGAGGACTGCACCAAGATATGCCAAGGAAATCGCCTATTTTACTGCTTTGTCCCAATTCTTACCACACAGTCCGTGAGCGTTCCCCATTGCTCAAAATGGCTCCTCAGGCTCTCATCGGTGGTTTCAAAGCTCAACCCTCCAATGAAGAGCTTCCTCAGCTGTTCGGGCTCTTTAGGAGACTGGAGTGGGGGAAGGGGGAAGTGTTAAATGGACTACAACACGAAACAATTTCCATCAAGGAAAAGAAAAACTAGACACCAACTGTGTACCTAGCACTTATTGTTTGTTCAGGTCGCAACAAGCCACGTGCTTCTCCCCACCAAGGGAGGCAGTATGCTGGGGGTTGGGAGTGCTGGGAAATCGCAAGCGCATGCGTCTCTAGTCGTCTTCCGACGCACGCGCAACAAAGGCTTGGGTGGGAGGGGTGCATCTCCATAATGGGACTAACCACTCTTCAGAAATCTCGCTCACCAAGGCAAGGTTTAAAAAAAGACAAAGATCCTGTGTGCCTAAGAATTTTGCTACGAGTAGCGAGTCCCGCGTGATAACTCGTGGTTGGCGGAGAGCGGCCTCATGGCGATCAAGAGGACAAAATGGCGACTTGAACTTTGGGAGGGGTAGGCCTTGGCAGCGACCGAAGTTAACTGTAGAATCGGCTGGTGCAAGGAACGAAACCAAGCCGCATCTTACCGATTCAGGAAAGGGAGACGAAAAAATTCAAGTTGGAAAGCTCGCCTAACTCACCTCTGACTTAGACATGACGGCAGGGAGAAGAGAGACTTTAACGATGCTTCTTCGGCGGCGTCCACGGGCAGAAAGGAGCAAGCTGACGAACGTATCTGCCAGCCTACCTTCGGCCTCTCTTTTTTACCCCGCCTCCTCGCTTTCGGCATTGGTAGACTCCGCCCTGGAACAGCTCTGATTGGACATTTGAAATCGCTTCCCCTTGCTATTGGCCTGTGGTGCCACATTGCTGTGTAACGTCATTCCTTTGGGCGTTCTACGCGTCTCCACCCCTTGCAGTCAATTGGTTCTCGAGTAATATTATTGTTAACCAGTCTGATTGGCCAACCGACCAATCATTCATGTTTGAATCTACCTGGGGT
Source organism: Mandrillus leucophaeus (assembly GCF_000951045.1). Classification (NCBI taxonomy): domain Eukaryota; kingdom Metazoa; phylum Chordata; class Mammalia; order Primates; family Cercopithecidae; genus Mandrillus; species Mandrillus leucophaeus. The sequence continues at coordinate 1,021,558 of NW_012104410.1, read as the reverse complement.
GTTTAACGCCTTTTTCATCTTCCACGCGTAAATATTACAGTCAAGCCGCGTGGCAAAGCATGATTAACACTATGTATTAGACAAGCAGCCAGGAGGTCACAGTTTTTTTGCAAAGAACGCTTGTTGACCGCACGTGTAGCAAAATGGCGAATTTTGCGCAGGCGCATTAAGAAGTTCCACCTGCCTCTGGGAACACGTGAAATGGCGGGCAGGACTAGGCAGTGAACCTACGGCGCCTGCGTGTTGGCGGGAGTTGGTTCTAGCTTTGCGCATGCGCAGTGGGCGGAGAAAAAAGGTCCGGTCCCAGGATTGGTTGCGCAGGCGCAGGGAAGGATCCGTTTTGGCGGGCGGTTGGCGTTGCGCAGAAGGCGGCGGCGGTGGTGGCTAGTGGTGCGGCCTCACCAAACAGGAACAGGGCAGACGTTAGCGTGAGTGATCACTCTCAATCCCGGGTAAGTGGCAGACAGTCTTATCTACCCATAGTAGGTCTTGAACTGACTCCATTTGGGCCCGTTATTGTGTGAAATGAATGGACCGCGGGGTGGGGGATAGTCAAGGGGCAGCGGTGGATCGGGTCAACCAATAGAAGAACAGGGGGCGGGATGTTTTAATCCCTGTAGGTTCTTGGGAGCTCTGCAGCCGAAGACTTTGACTGGCTTGTGTATAGACCAATTGGGTGTGCCTTGAGCTGCCGACTGATCGGCCCTTGGGCCATCGGAATGTAGGAGATGGGTTTTCCCCTTCTGAGGAGCGTCTCACTGAGCCAGTGAGCAGGAAGCGCGCGGTAGGTTGGGCTTCTCCAGGAGGCAGCGGTTTGACTCCAATGGGGAATGCGGGATCGGGCGGTTAAACGGATGGAACGAATCTGGAGCCAGTAGGCGGACAGCCTAAGGAAAGCGCTGGGACCCAGTCGTCCAATCGGCTCTCCAAAAGAGAGAGGTCTTCGATTTGGGGTTGTGAGGAAGGGGAGTCTGTGCCTGTAATGGCGTGTGAGGATAAATGTTTTATCCACAATGACTTTTCTAATGTTCTAACGGAGCCTTTAGGCCTCAGTCCCATACACCTCCCTGAAAGCCTAAGTTTCCTCCTGTATTCCTCGACTTGACCATTTTTCCCCCGCCTCCTCACCACTTGAGGTTTGGGGAACAGAGGAGGTTTTTGTTTGTTTTTTAAATAATACTTTCAGAAGTCGCTTCTTTAGGAAGACTGTTAAAATGTTAGAACGAATAGGAGAAATCTCTATATCCTGATAGTGCATATTTCCACGAACAATATGTTTGTAGGTCCATAGAAAAGTTTTCGAAAGCTATACACCAAAGTGTGTCAGTCCTAGGGACACAGTAGGATCGAGGCAGGCTGGTTCTTTAATGTTTAAAACTTTGCAAGATTAATGATTTGTGATTAAAATTAAATAAAAAATGAAGTGAATTGTTTTGTGTTTCTAATCATAATCACATACTTACCACCCTTTTTCTGATTTGTATAATCCATGTGCCCAGTGCTTTTATTTTAGTCTCTTTCTCCCGGGAACTTTCCCTCTCATACATTTCCTTTCTTTACACCATTAAAGATATCCTAAAACCCCTCTTTTTGATGTTCATTTGAGGATATCTGCCTTTGGATTAAAAAAGAAACGCTTAAAGAGGGTAATATTTAGGGTTCTGGGGACTGAAGACTCATCCATCACCTGGATTATTCCTTGCCTTTTAATTAGATTTCCTTCGAAGTGTGTTTTACATGCAGTCTATCTCCTTTTGGTAATGCCCCCTCTGCTTATTCCAGGATCTTTTGGAGAAATAAATAAATTTTGATAACATTGGCTGTATCAGAGTCTTACTGCTTTTTTCAATAATTCAGGATCAAGGGAAAATACTTAAATGCTGAAAATCAACTACCTATGAAGTACACTTATGACTAGAGACCTTTCCGACTTTATACCAAAGACAAAAGATTTTAATAGCAGTTTATGAACAGAGGAAAAATTTCCATGTTCTCTGGCACTAGCAAAAGGACAAAGTATTTATATATAATTTATATCTGGTTTTAAACCTATTTGTAGGTATGCTAGTAATGGGGTTGCTGAGCTTCTGAGAACTAAAGTGATACTGGTTAAGGGTATCTGTCCTGGATTTATTTAGGTTTGAAAGGAATACAGTCTTTTTTTTTTTTTTTGAGACGGAGCCTCGCTCTGTTGCCCAGGCTGGAGTGCAGTGGCCGGATCTCAGCTCACTGCAAGCTCCGCCTCCCGGGTTTACGCCATTCTCCCGCCTCAGCCTCCCGAGTAGCTGGGACTACAGGCGCCCGCCACCTCCCCGGCTAGTTTTTTTGTATTTTTAGTAGAGACGGGGTTTCACCGTATTAGCCAGGATGGTCTCGATCTCCTGACCTTGTGATCCACCCGTCTCGGCCTCCCAAAGTGCTGGGATTACAGGCTTGAGCCACCGCGCCCGGCCAGGAATACAGTCTTAACCTGCAGCAAGATTTCTCAGCATTAGCACTGTTGATATTTTGAGGCAGATAATAATTCTTTGTTAAGGGTATTCGGGGTGTCCTGTGCATAGTAAAATATTTAGCAAAATCCCTGGCTTCTACCCACTGTATGCCAGTAACATCGCACCTCTCGCCACATCCCCATTTGTGACAATCAGATTGTTAACAGACATTGCCAAATGTCCGGAGAGGTAGGGATCGGGGATAAGATCTCCCTCGGTTGAAAATCATTCTTCCAAAATTCTGGAATTTTGGGCACAGTTTCGTGTTCCTGTAGTCCCAGCTACTCTGGAAGCTGAGGCAGGAGGCTTGAGCTCAGGTGGTCAAGGCTGCAGTGTGAAATGATTATGCCTGTTAATAGCCACTGCACTCGTCTGGGCAGCACAACAAGATCTCATTGCTAAAAAATAAAAATAAAATGCTAAAGTTTATTATTTTTTCAAAATCCATTATTTTACCAATTGGAAAATAGGTAAAAGTGAGAGAAGATGGTTGAAGTGTTTAGGGAGTGGCTTTTGGTAAATGGATCGCTAAATCCTGATGTTTATCTCCTTAGATACAGAATTGGTCATTGTTCCATTTGATAAAAGGAAATTTTTATTAAAATTTTTACCACTTGATCTGGTGCCAGTGGCTTACGTCTGTAATCCCAGCACTTTGGGAGGCTGAGGTGGGCAGATCACTTGAGGCCAGGACTTTGAGACCAGCCTGGCCAACATGGTGAAACCTGTCTCTACTAAAAACACAAAAATTGGGCCGGGCGCAGTGGCTCATGTCTGTAATCCCAGCCCTTTGGGCGGCCGAGGCGGGTGGATCACTTGAGGTCAGGAGTTCAAGACCAGCCTGGCCAACATCGTGAAACCCCGTCTCTACTGAAAATACAAAAAAATTAAGCGGGCGTGGTGGCAGGTACCTCTAATTCCAGCTACTCGGGAGGCAGAGACAGAATTGCTTGAACCCGGGAAGCGGAGGTTGCAGTGAGCAGAAATTGCACCACTGCACTCCAGCCTGGGTGACAGAGCGAGACTCCGTCTCAAAACAAAAAACAAAAAACCCCACAAAAATTAGCCAGGCATAGTGGTGGGCACCTGTAATCCCAGCTACTCAGGAACCTGAGATGGGAGAATCGCTTCAACCTGGAGGCAGAGGTTGTAGTGAGCCAAGATCGTGCCACTGCACCCCAGCCTGGGTGACAGAGTGAGACCTTGTCTCAGGAAAAAAGAAATATTTACCACTTTTTGCAACTTAAACTTACACATATGATTGATTGCATCTTGTCCTTGTTTGGCTTCCTAAAATAACGGCAAATATGTTTTTGAAGAAGGTAGACTTTGCCTCACATCCGTCTTTTTCACTTGATTCTAGCTAGCCTCTTTACTAGGATTCTTTACTGGGATTCTTTTGGATCCACGTTTCAAAACTTTTTTGACTTCAATAAGAAATGTATTTTACAGTAATCCTGTACACACATTGAAACAGATTTCACTAAACAAACAAATGTGCAGAGCACTCTGATACTCTTTTGTCTGCAGTATACTATTTCATTGTCTTAAGAAAGCAGTCGATTTCCACCGAACTGATTTCGCAGCTGTTTATAGACCCAGAGTTTTGGGGGAAAAAAGACTGCTGATCTGAACAATAGGTCACCAAATCATGCCACCTTTGATTACTTTCTGAGTCAGTTCCTTCCATCTCCAGCCCCAGCCCCTTGTACAGATGATCCCTTACTTGTGATATTTCGACTTAAGATTTTTTTCACTTTTACAATGGTGTGGAAAGCAATTTCCTTTCAGTAGAAACCATACTTCAAGTATCCACATAACCATTCTGTTTTTCACTTTCGGTACAGTAATCAACCAATTACATGAGATATTCAACACTTTATTATAAAATAGGCTTTGTGTTAGGTGATTTTGTCCAACAGTAGGCTAATGTAAGTATTCCGAACACATTTAAGAGTAGGCTAGGCTAAGCTATGATGTTCGGTAGGAACACCTTAGGTGTAGGAAATGAATTTTCAATTTTTCGTATTTTCAACCTGTAAGTCAAGGAGTATCTAAACAGATTAAGCAGTGACCTGTTACTTGGTGTTTTTACTTATGTGTTTTACTTTGAAAGATTATAGGAGCCAAGCCGAGACTTTCTAGTTTACTGTGGTGTGCAAGTGAAAATTGCTTGTTTTATTGTGAAGTCTCACAGTGCTTAAAGAGGGAAAACAATAAAAATATTGCAAAATCTCTCACAATGTGATAGGGTTTTTTGTTTGTTTGTTTGTTTGTTTGTTTGTTTTGAGACGCTCTTGTTGCCCAGTCTGGGGTGCAATGGCACGATCTTGCCTCACCTCAACCTCTGCCTCCCGGGTTCAAGCAATTCTTCTGCCCCATCCTCCTGAGTAGCTGGGATTACAGATGTGTGCCACCACGCCCTACTAATTTTTAGTAGAGACAGGATTTCTCCATGTTGGTCAGGCTGGCCTCGAACTCCTGAACTTAGGTGATCCGCTTGCCTTGGCTTCCCAAAGTGCTGAGGTTACAAGCGTGAGCCACTGTGTCCAGCCTCTAATGTGATAATTAATAGATATGATGAACTTTTCTCTCTGGTGGTGAAATTTTAGTGGGTAATTTTTCATTGAAATTCTGGGAATCTCACAGAGTTAGAAATCTTAACTTCCAGTGTGATATGTGTTGGGCCTCCAATTACAAAAGTTACAGCATTTGTGCTTAGAACTTAGAGACATACCGGCCGGGTGCAGTGGTTCATGCCTGTAATCCCAGCACTTTGGGAGGCCGAGGCAGGCGGATCATGAGTTCAGGATTGAGACTATCCTGGCTAACATGGTGAAACCCCGTCTCTACTAAAAATACAAAAAATTAGCCAGACGTGGTGGCGGGCGCCTATAGTCCCAGCTACTCTGGAGGCTGAGGCAGGAGAATTGCTGAACCTGGGAGGCTGAGGTTGCAGCGAGCCGAGACTCGGCACCACAGCACTCCAGCCTGGATGACAGAGCGAGACTGTCTCAAAAAAAAAAAGAACAACTTAGAGATATACCTAACCATTGCAACCAAATCTAAAAGGAGTGTTTACTATAAAGGGGAATATATTTTTTCACTGTTCTGTCTGAAAACTAGTAAGTGGAAAGCTTCAATTTGGGTAGTAGGTAAGCAGGGTGATAGTTGGGGAAAGAAGGAGTGAGCCTACATTTGAAGCGGCTGGATTTGTATATGGCTGGGGAAATTCTGGAGATTCTCAGAGCCTTTTAACAATACTCTAGAAAAGAGAAAGGTTTGGTATCAGGGTACAAAGATTTTTGAGGAAGACCAAGTACTTTTTTGCTTCTGTTGAGGTTTGTTTGTTTTTGAGACAGTCTCACTCTGTTGCCCAGGCTGGAGTGCAGTGGCGTGATCTTGGCTCACTGCAACCTCTGTCTCCCAGGTTCAAGCGATCCTCCTGCCTCAGCCTCCCGAGTAGCTGGGATTACAGGCATGTGCCACCATGCCTGGCTAATTTTTTTGTATTTTTAGTAGAGACAGGTTTTCACCGTGTTAGCCAGGATGGTCTCGATCTACTGACCTCGTGATCCAACTGCCTCGGCCTCCTAAAGTGTTGGGATCACAGGCACTAGCCGCTGTGCCCAGCTCTATTGAGGTCTTTAACTGCATAGCATGATTTCTGTATCTTATTGATATAGCCCATTTAATTAATAACTGTTGTGGTAAAGCATTTCTAGTCTTTATTTTGTCCTTTTACTTAGATTGTTTTTATTTCCATTCACCTTACATGAAACTGGGCCTAAAGCTATGTTATGGATATTGATTTTAAAAGTAATAAATTACAACATGAGATACCACTTGACTCAGTATGGCTGTTTACATATCTGCTATTCGTGAACTTGGACTCTGGGCAATCATCTTTTTCTCCTGACATAAACTTTTATTTTTCTTCCTTGCTTATAGAGAATGATTTTAACTGATCATTGTACTAATAGGAAGGAGTCCAGGTCATCCTGAGAAGAGTTCGCTTGTCCAGAGTCCAAGATGCAGATTTGTTGGATTTCTGTAAGCCACTCGAAGCCACATATTCATTTCTGATGACAGCTTTACACTTGTGCTGGAAGAACACCCACTGTGACAACTGCTGCCTATGTTTAGTCTGTCCAGGAGCTCTACCAGCTAGCATGTTTGCAGAAAAACCTACACTGTTCCTGTTAGCAGCTATGTAAATATTAGATCTTTCTGAGTTTCTCTTCTCAGATCTGCCAATTTCTTTGGGGCAAATTGTATCCTGCAGTTGCCTCAATTTACCCTTTGAAAATGAGGGATTAAAGGTTTTAGACATTCTTTGGGTTATCTGAAACACAATTCTTTTTGGATCAGTAATGTTTTATATATGTCTACTTTATGATTTTTAAAATTTTATTCCCCCTGTGTATTAGTTTCCTGTGGCTGCTGTAACAAATTACCACAGACTTGGTGGTTTAAAACAAGAGGAGTTTATTCTTCTCACAATTTTGGAGCCCAGAAGTCTACAATCAAGATATTGAGGCCCTTTTGGAGGCTGTAGGAGAGACTGTGTTCTTTGCCTCTTTTAGCTTCTGATTATGGTCAGCATTCCTTGGCATGTCTCTCTGTTCTGTTTTCACATTGTCTTCTCTCTTGAGTACTTCCATCAGAACTCTCCCTCTACCTCTGTATTACAAGGATACGTATGATTGCAAATAAGAAACCACTTGGATGAACCAGGATAAATTTCTCCTCTCCTATCTTTTAATTCAACCTGAGAGAGCAGATTTAAAATACATTTTATTCCTAAAGTGGCAGATCCCTGAAAAAAAAATGTAGATTCATGTTTATTTTATTTTGAGACAGAGTCTCGCTTTGTCGCCCAGTCTGGAGTGCATTGGTGTGATCCCGGCTTACTGCAACCTCCGCCTCCCAGGTTCAAGCTATTCTCCTGCCTCAGCCTCCTGAGTAGCTGGGATTACAGGTGCCCAGCCAATTTGTGTATTTTTTTTTTTTTTTTT
>NW_012104410.1:1002638-1013255 GCF_000951045.1 Mandrillus leucophaeus | reverse complement strand
GCTCACTGCAACCTCCGCCACCCGGGCTCATGCCATTCTCCTGCCTCAGCCTCCCGAGTAGCTGGGACTACAGGCGCCCGCCACCGCGCCCAGCTAATTTTTTTTGTATTTTTAGTAGAGACGGGGTTTCACTGTGTTTGCCAGGATGGTCTCGATCTCCTGATCTTGTGATCCGCCCGCCTTGGCCTCCCAAAGTGCCAGGATTACAGGCATGAGCCACCGCACCCGGCCTTAAGTCAGTAATTTTAAATGTGAATCAAAACATTACAAATTACAACGTTTTGTGTCAGTGTAGTCCTGTTCTTGCCTAGGACTTGAAGGATGGAAGACTGAGCTGTTGGCTGACTGTTAACTCCTTGGGGTATTAACACAGGATAACCTGTATTTGTTAGCTGTGTGCTTAAGCCTTTCTAAAGAAAAGGTTTTCTACAAGGGATGTAATAGACTAGCTGGGACATTTTCACTATATTTCTAGTGAGGCTATAGATTGTGTAGCCTGGATTTTCTTTCCAGTAGTAGTAGTTCATCAAAATTAAACACTGACAAATTTTTTTCTACCTGAAACTAGGTTATAGAGAGAGTAAAAATTTTCATTTGCAGTCTTATTCTTCATACTCACTGAATGCCTGTTCCATCCTGTTTCATTACTAGGAAGGACACTAGATAAAGCCCTGAGCTTGAGATGGTGTACTTGAAAGGACTGTTTGAAGATCAGGTTTTATAACATACTCGTTATTTATTTCTTCTGTGGAGAGGAGGAACTAAATTGGATTCAAGTATTTTTCTGATAGTAATCTATGTTTCTTAGAATAAAGCAAGTTCATATCTGAGCCAGAGGGCATAATTATGTCAGAATAAAATATAATTATGTCGGAATAAAATGCCCTGTACTAAAGAGGTCAACTAACAGGCTGGGAAATCTTAAGTTTTGTTTTTAAGGCAAATCCTTGAACTCTCTGTGCCTTGTTTCTCATCCCTAAATCTGTGCACCTTACCTCACTGTGAGTTGTGGAGGGTAATATACTGCTAATTTGTTCAGTATTTCACAACAATAAATTATGCCTAAGATCTGATAAAACATAGCAAACCTCATTTATATGAATAGAGATAAGCATAGATAAGACTTACAGATAATAAAGAAAATTCATTAAAATTTTAACTTCCTTGATAATTAAACATTTTTCCTTCTGTTTCCTATATATTTTCCAAAGTATTTTCTTATTATTTTTCCATGATAGACTTACGAAATAGGGCAAATAACAAACACCAGGTTATGTAATAATGAATAAATCCATCAAGTGGATATAACAATTCTAAATGTCCTAAAAGCTAATAATAAAGCTTCAACATACACAAAGGAAAAGAGAAATGAAGTAACAAGCCAGGCGCGGTGACTTACGCCTGTAATCCCAGCACTTTGGGAGGCTGAGGTTGGTGGACTTCTTGAGGTCAGGAGTTCCAGACCAGCCTGGCCAACATGGCGAAACCCTGTCTACTAAAAATACAAAAATTATCTGGGCATAGTGGCATGCGCTTGTAATTAATCCCAACTACTCGGGAGGTTGAGGCAGGAGAATTGCTTGAACCTGGGAGGCGGAGGTTGCAGTGACCTGAGGTTGCACCACTGCATTCCAGCCTGGGTGACAGAGCAAGACTCCGTCTCAAAAAAAAAAAAAAAAAAAGGAAATAACAGACATCTGCAATTATATTTGGAAATTTCAGTGCCCCTCAGTAACTGATAAAACAGGTAGACGAAATCAGTAAGGAAACAGAAGACTTGAACAACACTGCCAGTAACCTGATATAATTGACATTTATAGAATAGTACAAGCAACAACAGAATACATGTGCTTTTCAAGTGCACATGGAACAGTTACACAGTTTATCTTCTGGGTCATTAAGTCTCAAATTCAAAAGGATTCAATCATAAAGGTGTTTAAAAAAAAATTTAAACCGGGTCTTGTTCTGTCACCCAAGCTGGATTTCAGTGGCACAGTTATAACTCACTTCAGCCTGAAACTCCTGGGCTCAAGTGATCCTCCTGTCTCAGCCTTCAGAAAAGCTGGGACCACTGGCATGTGCCACCATGCTTAGCCCCCCCACCTTTTTTTTTTTTTTTTTTGGTAGAGGCAGGGTCTTGTTATGTTGCCCAGATTGATGTCAGACTCCTGGGCTCAAGTGATCCTCTCATCTCAGCTTCCCAAAGTGCTGGGATTACAGGCATGAGCCACTGTGCCTGGCCAAGGTATGTTTCTTTCCTGATCATAGTGCAATTAAATAAAAAATCAGTAACAAAGATATCAAGAAAAATCCCTAAATATTGTGAAACTACACAACACACTTCAAGGTAACCCACCTACAAAGAGGAAATTGCAAAGAAAACTAAAATATACTTGGAACTGAATGAAAATGAAAAGACGATATATCAAAACTTTTAGGATGAAGCTGGGTGCTGTGACTGATTCCTGTAAACCCAACACTTTGAGAAGCTGAGACGAGAGGATCACTCGAGCCCAGGAGTTCATGACCAGCCTGGGCAACATAGTGAGACCTAGTTTCTAGAAAAAAAAGTATCCAGGAGTGGTGGCTCACCGGTTGTCCCAGCTACTTGGAAGGCTGAGGTGGGAAGCTCAGTGGAGCTTGGGAGATCAAGGCTGCATTGAGCTGTGATCCTGCCACTGCACTTGAGCCTGGGTGACAGAGACCCTGTCTCAAAAACAAAACAAAACAAAAACTTGTGGGATGCAGTTAAGACAGCGCTTAAAGGGAAATTGATAACATTAAGTACTTTAATAACAAAAGCAGGTCACTGACAGGTTTTGCCCTATGAACCTAGAAAAAGAGCAAATTAAATCCAAAGTAAACAAGAAAATAGTAATGATAAAAGCAGCAATTATTGGGATATAGAACAATAGAGAATATCAGTAAAATGGAAAGTTCTTTGAAAAGATGAATAAAATTGATAAATCAGGAAAAAAGATACTAATTGCCAATATTAGGAAATAAGGAATATCGCTACTGATCCTACAGATAAAAGTAATAAGGGAATATTTTGAAAAACGATATGGGCTGGGCGCGGTGGCTCAAGCCTGTAATCCCAGCACTTTGGGAGGCAGGGATGGGCGGATCACGAGGTCAGAGACCATCCTTTCCTGGCTAACACGGTGAAACCCTGTCTCTACTAAAAAAAATACAAAAAAAAAAAACTAGCCGGGCGAGGTGGCGGACGTTTGTAGTCCCGGCTACTCGGGAGGCTGAGGCAGGAGAATGGCGTAAACCCGGGAGGTGGAGCTTGCAGTGAGCTGAGATCCGGCCACTGCAGTCCAGCCTGGGTGACAGAGCGAGACTCCGTCTCAAAAAGAAAAAAGAAAAATGATATGAATACATTCAATGTCTTAGTTGAAGTTAGAAACTTCCTTGAAGACAGACTACCAAAACTCACTTAAATACAGAACCTTGGGTGGGCATGGAGCTTTACACATGTAATCTCAACATTTTGGGAGGCCAAGAGTTCAAGACCAGCCTAGGAAATATAATGAGACCTCTCTACAGGAAAAAACAAGAAGAAAACTTCCGAACCTTACTAGCCCTATCTCTGTTAAGGAAAAGGAATTTGTAGATATAAATCATCCCACAAAGAAAACGCCAGGCACAGGCCAAGCGCAATGGCTCGTGCCTGTAATCCCAGAACTTTGGGAGGCTGAGGCAGGTGGATCACAAGGTCAGGAGTTCAAGACCAGCCTGACTAGCATGGTGAAGCCCCGTCTGTACTAAAAATACAAAAATTAGCCAGGCATAGTGGTGTGCTCCTGAGTCTCAGCTACTTGGGAGGCTGAGGCAGGAGAATTGCTTGAACCCCGGAGGCGGAGGGGTGCAGTGAGCTGAGATTGCACCACTGCACTCCAGCCTAGACGACAGAGCAAGACTCTGTCTCAAAAGAAAAAGAAAACTCTGAGCCCAGATGGCTTCACTGAAGAATTTTACCAAACTTTTTAGGAAGAAATACCAATTTTATACAAACTCTTCCAGAAAACAGAAGCAGGAACGCTTATCAAAACATATTTATTTATTTTGAGACAGAGCCTCGCTCTGTCACCCAGGCTGGAGTGCAGTGGTGCAATCTCGACTCACTGCAACTTCCGCCTCCTGTGGGGTTCAAGCAATTCTCCTGCCTCAGCCTCCTGAGTATCTGGGACTACAGGCACGTGCCACCATGCTGGGCTAATGTTTTGTAGTTTTAGTAGAGACAGACTTTCACCAGGTTAGCCAGGATGGTCTGTTTTTCCCGACCTCGTGACACGCCCACCTCAGCCTCCCAAAGTGCTGGGATTACAGGTGTGAGCCACCACGCCTGGCCCAAAACAGTTATTTTTAACTTCATCTACTGTCAGACATTTAACTTCTATTTGCTTTACATTTTTCAGAGTATTTTCTTGTTTTTCCAACAACAGATGTTTAAGTAGGGCTAATAACTAATACCCATGACAGTTAATGAAATTGTCCAACTTGACTTTTTAATGATCTAGTTGGGTTAAGACCCACATGTACTTACTCCTGTCCTGATCTTTCCACTATTGACAAGTTACCTTTTTTTTTTTTTTTTGAGGCAGTCTTGCTCTGTCGCCCAGGCCGTAGTGCAGTGGCACGATCTGGGCTCACTGCAAGCTCCGCCTCCCAGGTTCACGCCATTCTCCTGCCTCAGCCTCCCGAGCAGCTGGGACTACAGGCGCCCGCCAGCACCACGCCCGGCTAGTTTTTTATATTTTTAGTAGAGACGGGGTTTCACCGTATTAGTCAGGATGGTCTCGATCTTCTGACCTCGTGATTCGCCCGCCTCGGCCTCCCAAAGTGCTGGGATTACAGGCATGCGCCACCGCGCCCGGCGACAAGTTACCTTTTACCTTTTCTATAACAACCTTTGGAGGAGGTGGTAACTTGACCAAGGAGGAATTCAAAAATCCTCGCCTTAAAATTGAAAACTGGAATAGACTCTGTGCTCATGCAATGCTTGACACTTTTTAGGCCCTCAATAAATATCCCATAATCAACCAATTTTAGAACAAGGATCAGAATTACTATATTAATCATGTTTTTGGCATAGGATTTGAATTGGGAATGTAGTTGGAAACTGGACAAAAAGGGAGTCAGAAACATCTTATGTAACACGTCAAAACACTCAATTGAAGAGCTGGGTGGTCTGAAATTACCCATCCCTTTAGCCATTTATCTGATGCCTTTCTTTGCATTTAACTATCAATGTAGCTGAAGTGTAGAGCATACTTTTATGATATTGTGGCATAGTAACTCAACTTAAATGTCAATAGAGATACTTGAAAAGACCTGCAAAGTTCGATAACTTCTGGTGTGGGTTTGTTTCTCCTGTCATCACCCATTATGTATTTTTTTTTAATAGCTTTTAAATTCCCACAGAGAGAAATTGGTCAGGATCATAATACATGGCCCAGGAGCAGCCAAGGATACCCTTGTATTTTTTTTGTTGTTGTTTGTTTGAGATGAAGTCTAGCTCTGTTGCCCAGGCTGGATTGCAATGGTGCAATCTTAGTTCACTGTAACCTCCGTCTCCCGGGTTCAAGCGATTCTCCTGCCTCAGCCTCCTGAGTAGCTGGGATTACAGGTGCCCACCACCACGCCTGACTAATTTTTGTATTTTTAGTAGAGATGGGGTTTCGCCATGTTGGCTAGGCTCTTCTCGAACTCCTGGCTTCAAGTGATCCACCCGCCTCCCAAAGTGCTGGGATTATAGGCGTGAGCCACCATGCCCAGCCAAATGTCTTCTTTAAACTGATGCTAAGAAAACAAATTGTCAGCTGGACGCTGTGGCTCACGCCTGTAATCCCAGCACTTTGGGAGGTCGAGGTGGGTGGGTCACAAGGTCAGGAGATCAAGACCATCCTGGCTAACACTGTGAAACCCCGTCTCTACTAAAAATACAAAAAATTAGCCAGGCCTGGTGGCGCATGCCTATAATCCCAGCTACTCGGGAGGCTGAGGCAGGAGAATGGCATGAAGCCGGGACATGGAGCTTGCGTGAGCTGAGATCGTGCCACTGCACTTGAGCCTGGGCGACAGAGCTAGACACCGTCTCAAAAAAAAAAAAAGATTGCCTGACTTAACACAGGTTCTTTGTTAAAATGGATGATTTGGGCCGGGCGCGGTGGCTCAAGCCTGTAATCCCAGCACTTTGGGAGGCCAAGATGGGCGGATCACGAGGTCAGGAGATTGAGACCATCCTGGCTAACACGGTGAAACTCTGTCTCTACCAAAAAATACAACAAAACTAGCTGGGCGAGGTGGCAGGCGCCAATAGTCCTGGCTACTCGGGAGGCTGAGGCGGGAGAATGGCGTAAACCCGGGAGACGGAGCTTGCAGTGAGCTGAGATCTGGCCACTGCACTCCAGCCTGGGTGACAGAGTGAGACTCCGTCTAAAAAAAAAAAAAAAAAAAAAGGATTTGTTGAAATGACCTGAAGGAGCCTTTGTAACCCTTAAGCTATTGAGGTCTAAAATCTGCAAGCTAGATAATGCCATGGTAAGGACTGAGTCTTAATTTTATGACAAATATTTGGAAAATGCTTTATCACCATAATTTTATTTGGGAATGAGCATTTTCAGTTTTCTTTTAATCCTTCCATATTTTGTGAACATGATCTGCCAAAGTGGTATGTATAAATCTAAGATTCATGATAATGTACTCAAATGTTGCTCTTACCCATTTTCCTCAAGATTTATTTATGATGGTATTGCCAGGTTCTTTGTGAAAGGTGACGAGGTCTCCAAATTCATGTTTCATTACGCTTGAGAGGAGTGGATGTGAGATTAACACCCACCTGAGAGTGTGGTGCCTTGAGATGAGTTCAGTACATTTCCAAGGATAGAGTTGTTGGAAAACACCATCTGGAAGGCATTTTCCCATGGTGGTGCCAAATTCTGCTTTCTCATAAATCTTGAAACAATTGGATATTTAACCTCTTGCCCAGTGGTGGGTTTAGGTGGACCCTAGCTAAATTTAAAGAAAACTGATACTTTTTTTTAATAGGGCAACATCTTATTCTATAAAATAGAATGCGTGTTTCTGAAAACTGGTAGTTGAGAGAGGGAATTCAGTGGATTTTAATGAGGTTTTGAAAAAAAAGAAAATCCAGTATAAAATGATGAGATATCAAACAAGAATTTTTGTGTTACTACTAAATACACCAGTTTACCAGACTGATACCTTCAAGCAATTCTGAAAATTGAGTCTTGTAACCCACATTCATTTATAATATGTTGGTAATCAGAGCTGGGGGGACATACAACCAAATGGAACTTACAGGGCAGCCTTTATCGCCATTTAGAATGTGTATATATACAGTTATTATTTTACATATTGGGGAGGTCCCCCTATGTTTGCTCATGCTGGTCTTGAACTCTGGGCCCAAGCTGTGATCCTGCCTCAACCTCCCAAATTGTTGGGATTATAGGTGTAAGCCATGGTACCCAGCCAAGTATATGTTTTTGTTTTTGTTTTTGTTTTTTGAGACAGAATCTGGCTCTGTTGCCCAGGCTGGAGTGCAGTGGTGCGATCTCGGCTCACTGCAAGCTCTGCCTCCCAGGTTCATGCCATTCTCCTGCCTCAGCCTCCCGAGTAGCCGGCGCCCGCCACCATGCCCGGTTAATTTTTTTGTATTTTTAGTAGAGACGGTTTCACTGTGTTAGCCAGGATGGTCTTGATCTCCTGACCTTGTGATCCGTCTGCCTTGGCCTCCCAAAGTGCTGGGATTACAGGCGTGAGCCACCGCGCCCAGCCAGGTATACTTTTGTTTTGTTTTGTTTTGTTTTGAGGTGAAGTCTGGCTCTGTCGCCCAGGCTGGAGTGCAGTGGCGGGATCTCAACTCACTGCAACCTCTGCTTCCCAGGTTTCAGCAATTCTCCTGCCTCAGCCTCCCAATTAGCTAGGATTACAGGTGCCCACCACGATGCCTGGCTAATTTTTGTATTTTTAGTAGAGATGTGGTTTCGCCATGTTGGCCAGGCTGGTCTCGAACTCTTAACCTCAGGTGATCTGCCTCCCAAAGTGCTGGGATTACAGGGTGAGCCACCGCGCCCGGCTGTTTTTATCTAAGAGAACAAAAGGCTCTTTACTCCCATGCTCACTGTAGCAGGAGTTTTTGCCTGATTTTTTTTTTTTTTTGAGATGGAGTCTTGCTCTGTCGCCCAGGCTGGAGTGCAGTGCATGATCTAGTTCACAGCAAGCTTTGCCTCCTGGGTTCACGCCATTCTCCTGCCTCAGCCTCCCGAGTAGCTGGGACTACAGGCGTCCGCCACCACGCCCGGCTAATTTTTTGTATTTTTAGTAGAGACGGGGTTTCACCGTTTTAGCCAGGATGGTCTCGATCTCCTGACCTCGTGACCCGCCTGCCTCGACCTCCCAAAGTGCTGGGATTACAGGATTGAGCCACTGCGCCAAGCCTGATTTTTTGTTTTGAGACAAGAGTCTGCCTCTGTTGCCCAGGCTGGAGTTCAGTGGCACCATCTCCACTCACTGCAGCCTCTGCCTCCCTGGCTCAAGCACTTCTTCTGCCTAAGCCTCCTGAGTAGCTGGGATTATAGGTGTGCACTGCCTTACCTGGCTAATTTTTGTATTTTTAGTAGAGATGGTGTTTCACCATGTTGGCCACGCTGGTCTTGAACTCCTGAAGTCAAGTGATCTGCCTGCCTCAGCCTCCCAAAGCGCTGAGATTACAGCCATGAGCCATTGTGCCCAGCCTCTTGGCCTGATTTTTAAAAGGTCATGAACTAGAGCTGTGCTAGCCAATGGGAGAACATTTCTTCCCTCCGTGCTCTCTTCTGTTAATAAAGTTTGTGTTGTCTGTATGTGGCTTGTTAATGATAGGGGTGTTAACGACCATAGTTAATCTTTCTCTTCAACTCTTTCCTAATCTAGTCTCTTAAACAGACATTTAAAAAACTTTTAACTCCTCTTGAATTGGGTGCTCATGGGCTTTTGGTGGAGGTGGAGTGATACTTATCAGCCCATTTAACAAAACCTGAGACAGCCAGGAAAGCTGTAATGTGAATCTCTATGCTATGTTTTTGTTAAAATGCCACATGGCTAATACTTTAGAAATCATAAATCCACAGGAAGAAAACATCTTTATAGAGGATATTTTAGTTTTATGCTGTTTGTGTTAAATACCTAAGACCATCAGTACTTCAAGCTCCGTAAAGAGCAAGGAACATAGAGCAGATTAAAATGTTTCTGTAAGTTTGGTTTGTTTTCATCTGTTTTATTTGCTGCAATAAGGCTATATAGAGGATGCCTTGAAGACTGCTGTAGCTGACAATTTAATCTTCACCTAAGTCACTGTCTCCCTAAGGGCCTTAAGGAGAAGTGGGAATTTCACAAGTCTGGGCCAACTGCAACCACTCATCAATGGCATATTTAATTAATCCATGTGATAGGGAGCTTTGCATATGTACTCTCCTCTGCTCTTTAACCCTGGCTTACTTCCTAAAGGATTTTGCCTTGTTAGGGGGCTTATAGAATTTATGTTGAAACTCTAAAATGGAGAGCACATTGATTATGCACCTTGACATTTGGTTTGATTACTATCTTTAAATAATTCAGTGGGTAGTTCAGCGAGGTAGCTTACCAATTGGCTTTCTTTTTCTTTCTTTTTTTTTTTTTTTGGAGACAGAGTTTCACTCTTGTCTCCCAGGCTAGAGTGCAATGGCGCAATCTTGGCTCACAGAAACTCCACCTCCCAGGTTTAAGCGATTCTCCTACCTCAGCCTCACCAGTAGCTGGGATTACAGGCACCTGCCACCACACCTGGCTAATTTTTGTATTTTTAGTAGAGACGGGGTTTCGCCATGTTGGCCAGCCTGGTCTCAAACTCCTGACCTCAGGTGATCCACCCGTCTTGGCCTCCCAAAGTGCTGGGATTACAGACGTGAGCCACTGCGCCCGGCTGGCTTTCATTCTTAATAAAAAGAAAGCTTAGTGAAAGATCTAGAATTATGTGTACTTTTGCTCATAAGTGGTGATGAAAATAAAATGGCTATAACAAGATGTAAGAAAAGCCACCGGAATTGGTATTGAGAAGTAGTGACTGCTTTGTGGGGGTAAGGCAGGAGGATTGCTTCAGCCCAGGAGTTTGAGACCAGCTTGGGCAACACAGTGAGACTGCATCTCACTAAAAAAATTTAAAAATGTAGCCAGGCATGGTGGTGTGCCCCTGTGGTCCCAGCTACTCAGGAGGCTGAGGTGAGAGGATTGCTTCAGCCCAGGAGTTTGAGGGTGCAATGAACTGTCTGCGTCACTGCACTACAGCCTGAACAACAGAACAAGACCCTGTCTCAAATGACTGGAGGGATGAGAGTAGAGCCTAAACTGGACAAAGCAGATACCAGGGACCCTATGTGGGTTGTTCCAGGATTAAATGGTCAATGCCAAGGGCTAATCATTACCTCTTTTTTTTTTTTTTTTTTTTGAGACGGAGTCTTGCACTGTCGCCCAGGCTGGAGTGCAGTGGTGCGATCTCGGCTCACTGCAAGCTCCACCTCCTGGCTTCACGCCATTCTCTTGCCTCAGCCTCTGGAGTAGCCGGGACTACAG
>NW_012104410.1:993258-1002011 GCF_000951045.1 Mandrillus leucophaeus | reverse complement strand
TTCTCCTGCCTCAGCCTCCCGAGTAGCTGGGATTACAGGCGCCTGCCACCATGCCTGGCTAATTTTTGTATTTTTAGTAGAGACAGGGTTTCACCATGTTGGCCAGGTTGGTCTGGAACTCCTGACCTCAGGAGATCTGCCTGCCTCAGCCTCCCAAAGTGCTGGGATTACAGGCGTGAGCCACCACACCCAGCCTCTTTTCTCATCTCTATGGGCCTTAGGTGCTGTAATCTATCTATAGTTACTGGGTAGCTTTACCAGATAGTTCCTATCTATATTTAAGAGAGAAGGCTGAGAGCAATTATTCCTGAAAGACTCTAGAAATTTGAGAAGCTGCTCACCCTTTCCCTCGGAGATTTCCACAAGGATAAGGTTGTGTTCAGAGGCTCACCTTCTTTTCGTCTGTCATCGTATTGGGATTCTACCTTAATCACTCCATCATCCTGCCAACCATGTCTCATTTCTCATGCTGGAAAGCGCCCTCCCCCTAAGCTCAGTGTGAACCACCAGTCTTGATGCTCTATCTGGTCCAGGCTCTAGCCCTTAAATTGTTTGACTGGCTTTGTGTTTCATTTGACCCTAATACTCTGGGTCGCACTGTCTAAAAGAGAATTATGTCTCCTCCGATGTCTGAGTGCATTTCTCATTTCTTACTGCTGCTCCTGAGCAGATCTGTAACTTCAAGGTTAAGATACGACACATTCCATCAGAAGTATGTCGTCATCCTTGCCAGCTTCTGATCTGTGACTGTCCAGGAGATTTACAAGACAATTGCATGCCATCCTTTAAAGAATATTATGGTTGGACTCTGACTCCTGGCATCAGGCCTAATTTGATTTGTCAGTGGTTACAAAACCCATTTCCCAAAAAGAAAAGGACCTCAGCCCATGTGCCCTTTAGGCAGTTCTTAAGAGTGGAAAGGAGGGAATTGAACTCAATCTTTTACTTCCTGATGTTTTGTGGGGAGGGGTGGACACCAGAATATTTTTGTCTCTTTCCTCTTTAAATTCACTTTTCCTTCTCTGAAAGATTTCACCAAAATGTTAGTATTGCTGTCATTCTTTCCTGTTCCTTATTCCTTCACAGAGTTACTATTAGTCTTTTCATTCTGCCATCTTTAAAGTTTGTCTGAGTTTTAAGGAATAAGTATTTTGCCCTTGAGAGAGAACATACCTACCCTGTTCTCTGAAGGTGTATTCGTTTTCCAGTGCCTAGTTAACAAAGACACTGTTCCTCATTTTCTTGCTATCTACTAATGTGTTGAGCTGCAGGAGTTACTGCATGTGATTTGGTTTACTAGCTTAGGAATTTGGAAGGTCACATATTTTCTTCTGCTGTTGTATTCAGCCCTGACATATTTTTACAGAAGGTTCTCTTTGGGGGACTTAATAGATCTTTGGTTTCAACATAAACTCACTTTTTCCCTAGGAGGTAGGTAGGGCGGGTAGTACAGATTTATTTAGCCTGTTTAAATGATGCCGGGGTCAGATGGAAAATTGATTTACTCAAGATCACACATGGCAAGTTAATCAGAGTCAAGATCCTGTTTAAATGTTTGGTATTGTTTTCATATCCCTTAATTATGAAAAGTTTAAAACAAAAGGTAAGAAGAGTTGAAAAATGCAGTTTTTATTTTTTTGAGACGGAGTCTGGCTCTGTCGCCCAGCCTGGAGTGCAGTGGCCGGATCTCAGCTCACTGCAAGCTCCGCCTCCCGGGTTTACACCATTCTCCTGCCTCAGCCTCCCGAGTAGCTGGGACTACAGGCGCCCGCCACCTCGCCCGGCTAGTTTTTTGTGTTTTTTTTTTTTTTTTTAGTAGAGACAGGGTTTCACCATGTTAGCCAGGCTGATCTCGATCTCCTGACCTTGTGATCCGCCTGTCTCGGCCTCCCAAAGTGCTGGGATTACAGGCTTGAGCCACCGCGCCCGGCCGAAAAATGCAGTTTTTAATCGGAGGTTTGCTGATGATCCATTCCAATTTGAGGAAATCTTTTGTAATTAAAAAATTTCTGGACGGGCGCGGTGGCTCATGCCTGTAATCCCAGCACTTTGGGAGGCCGAGGCGGGTGGATCACGAGATCAGGAAATCGAGACCATCCTGGCCAACGTGATGAAACCCCATCTCTACTAAAAAATAACAAAAATTAGCTGGGCGTGGTGGCACATGCCTGTAATCCCAGCTACTTGGGAGGCTGAGGCAGGAGAATCCCTTGAACCAGGGAGCTGGAGGTTGCAGTGAGCCGAGATTGCGCCACAGCACTCTAGCCTGGTGACAGAGCGAGACTCCGTCTCAAAAAAAAAAAAAAGAAAAAAAAATTTCTCCTTTGGTCTTACACCCTATGGTTTCTTCTGTTTGACAGCCAAAATAGTCACCATTGTATGCTTCTTCTCAACTGCATTCTTTCTTATTTATTTATTTGTTTTTTTGAGACAGAGTTTCACTCTTGTTGCCCAGGCTGGAGTGCAGTTGTGCAATCTCGGCTCACTGCAACCTCTGCCTCCCAGGTTCAAGCGCTTCTCCTGCCTTAGCCTCCCAAGTGGCTGTGATTACAGGCATGTGCTACTATGCCTGGCCAATTTTTGTATTTTTAGTAGAGATGGGGTTTCACCATGTTGGTCAGGCTGGTCTCGAACTCCTGACCTCCCGTAATCCATCCGCTTCGGCTTCCCAAAGTGCTGGGATTACAGGTGTGGGCCACCGTGCTTGGTTCAACTGAGTTCTTTGCTTTTGATTGTCCCTTTTTCTTACTCTCCTATGGCAGCCACTTCTGGCTTTAAAGTTCCCATATCTATAAAGCAGAGTAGTTTTGAAGCTCTCAAAAATGTTCTTTAGAGCCAGAAGAATGGAAAACTTATAGTATTTCAAGTCTCTGTATGTCTTTTTTATTTATCCCAGTACTCCTTTTCTCAAGAATTGGGACATATTGATACAGAGAGTTGTACATTAATAATGTATCAGGTGATGAATAATTATTTAAAAATCTGTTTCATAACATTATAGAACAACCTAGAAGTGGTTTTAATTTATCAACCATTAGGTTGTGGCAGAACCGCTCTCCTTTTTTTTTTTTTTTTTAAACTTCTTAGGAATTTTTTTCCACCTAAATTTTATTTTATTTTTTTGAGACAGTCTCACTCTTGTCGCCCAGGCTGGAGTGCAGTGGCACGATCTTGGCTCACTGCAACCTCCGCCTCCCGGGTTCAAGCGATTCTCCTCCCTCAGCCCCCTGAGTAACTGGGACTATATGCGCCTGCCACCGCGCCTGGTTAATTTTTTTGTATTTTTAGTAGAGACGGGGTTTCACCATGTTGGTCGGGCTAGTCTCGAACACCTGACCTCAAATGATTGCCCTGCCCCGTCCTCCCAAAGTTGTGGGATTGCAGGCATGAGCCGCTGCGCCCGGCGCTCCACCTGTAATTTTAGTTAAAAGATTTTTTTTTTGGGGTTGTTTTGGTAGTGCTTCGTGTCTTTGGATTTTATCTCTAGTAATCACCCCAAAGAAGGAAAGTTATATAGTGTCTTTAAAATACTTCCCTTCCCCTGTTTCCTGTTATTTTTCCCCTCAAGCAATTTTAATTAACTGTTCTGTGACAGATGGTAAAATGGGGTTGCCCGAAGTGCTCTGGTGGGCTGTATTAAGTGATGGGTGGTTTGTACTGATCGTATTGTAGAAGGATCGAGCCTTTCCCCTCCCCCCTTCAGTTGAGCTGTAATCTTGTTAGATGATCTTAAAATGCTATTGATTAATTTACAGTGCTGTTAGAGGAATAAGCATAAATACTGGATTTAAAACCTAAGAAGTAATTCCCTTGAGCTCTGAATGCCTTAGCCTTGAGGCCAAGAGAGGTACCTTCCAACTTCTCCACCCAGTCTTCACTGAAAAGGAAAGTTAAGCCTTTTAACTTTTCCATTTGCTTCTCCCCCTTAGTGTAGTACTGCTGCCAGTTGCTATGGCAACGGACTGGGACAGCTGCGCAGTGGCGCCCAGGCAGCTGGGTGGGGGCGGGGGAGCTGCCAGCCCGCCAAGACCCAGACCTGGGAGGGGAGGCCCCTCCTGTTAGCCCAGAGGGAAAGAAAGAACTGGGGCGATCCGGTAGGTAAAGGAGGGAACCCCCATTCATTTTCTGCCTTTGGGGCTCCTCTTCTGCATGAAGGTATAAAGGGAGATTTTCCTTTTCTCTCCCCCAAAATGAAGAACACATGTAAATCCTTGTTTTTCCTGGTGAGGCAGGGGAGGCCATAGCCACAATGCTTAACTGCATGCATCTAACATGGGGCTGGTTTTAACCCCAGCGCTCTGACCTAAACTGCTCAGCTCCCGGAAATTCCAAGGTGAGTGGGGGTGGGGGTGGGGTACTCTCCCTGGAATATGACATTTCCTGTCTCTGGTGAGGTTGGAGGCTGTTTCATTTTAAATAAACCACATAAGATATTTTCTTGAAGCTTAGGACTCTTCTAAATTCATGGAAAAATTATTTTAACCCCCCCCCGCACCTACATTTTCCTACTACTTCTTCCAAATAGAGTATTTTAATAAAAACTTAGTCGTATAGGGCAGTAATGGGTATAGGCAGTGTTTTAGGTGGGGAGACCTATTGCTAGTAAGTTCTGGAGATATGGTTTCCAACTATATATTCTTGTAATAATTTTTAAAGTTTTGCTAATTTGAAGTGAATTGATAATTGCCACTTTTTATGTGACTTGAACATCATTGTGAGATTAGTAGTGGGCCCTCCCTGACCCAGTGGTTTTCTGGTCAGGGTGGAAATATTTAGAGGGTGCTGATAAACATCTTTAAAGATTACAGGAAAACAATAATGGAGTTCAGCTAAGAAAACAATTTCTGCTACTCTGTAATCCAGACTGTAGGCGCCATTTAGCATGGTTAAGGAAGAATTCTTAAAAATGATTGTGGAAGAGCGACATGGGAATTTTAAAAACTAGATTCTCTGTTGAGTACCCCCTGGTGTGCATATTTCTGAGCTTAACTCAATTTCCATTTGTGTTTCCTTGCTTCAGCTTTCCTTGGGCCTATGAATGGTTCCTCTGTATTTTGAGGAGGCTTCATGTTGATGCTGAGTCTGGGGCCAGACTTCTTTTTCCTCCTCCTCTTCCTTTGGCCCTGAGTCAACTTCAGTTAAGAGGAGAGGTACCTTCTTAACTATTTGGATTAGTTACATCTTGGGAATTACTCAACAATCTAGTGACTAATTTTGAATTTTAGGACTGAAATTTTTTTTCTCCTTTCTGCCTCCCTCCCATCCCCAAATTAGCTTTCTAAAAAGGAAGCTTAGTGTGTTTGAGATGTCAGCCTTGCTTTTGTGAGCTGATGGATGCTCTGAAGGGACAAGCTCAATTTGTTTAAGGGAAATGTACCAAGTCACTGAAAATGTGGTGAAAGATGCCTGAGCAAGCCTTTTTTTTGTGCTGGTGAGAGACTGGGCAAGATGCTCAGAGCACAGAAAACTCATATTTTAGTGGCTTTTCTTTTTTCATTTTTATAAAGACCCTTATTCACTTTGGAGAAAAAGGTTTTAATTTTATCTTGGTTCATTTAACTGAAGATTTTGCACATTTCTGTTTGAGTTCCTGGCTTGTAAATAGTTATAAACATAGCCAGGAATAACATACCACACTACTTGTCTTTTGGAATCTGAAAGAAGAGTTAGACAATTGCGCCTTCTAATAATTTTGGTCTCTTTAGCCGAAGAGAAGGTTGTGGTTGAGGAAGTGAAGACTGATTCATTTTTAAATTAAATTCTTAGGACTCATCTGTAGAATGATTTGAGACTCAAGAGCAGGGCACATGGCAACTTGGTGTTATCCCCTTTTCGTCCCATCAAGAAGAGACAAAGTTTTTAACTCTTCACATGGATTCTAACTATTTTGTCCTTTGCCTTTATAGGGACCCGGTGGCCTTAGTCTTTCAGGTGGAACGGTGTGCGACATGGGAAAGAAAACCAAGCGGACAGCTGACAGTTCTTCTTCAGAGGATGAGGAGGAGTACGTTGTGGAGAAGGTGCTAGACAGGCGTGTAGTTAAGGGACAAGTGGAATATCTACTGAAGTGGAAAGGCTTTTCTGAGTAAGTTCCTTTTTTTCCCCAGGCTTTGGTACTCTGTAGAGATAGACATCTTTGGTTTATTTCCTTAGGAATCATGAGCATCTTTGTGTTTTTCTTCCCCCTCCCGCACTCTTCCTAAGAGTTAGAAGACACAGCAGTAAACAAAACAAAATCTCCCTGCTTGTGGAGCTTATGTGCTAATGATACTGCTTTTGAAAGGCAGTATAATGAATTGGTTAGGAGCACAGACTCGGGAGTCAGATTGCCTGGATCTAGATTCTAACTCCACCACTTATGATACAAACTGGATAGCCTTGGCTAATTTCCTTAATCATTTTATCTCCTTAGTGGAATAAGGATAAACAGTAGTGCTTATAAGGCCAGGCGCGGTGGCTTGTACTCTAATCTCAGCACTTTGGGAGGCTGAGGCGGGCGGATCACCTGAGGTCAGGAGTTTGAGACCCGCCTGGCCAACATGGCGAAACCCCATCTACTAAAAATAAAAAAATTAGCTAGGTGTGGTGGCGGGCAGCTGTAATCCCAGCTACTGGGGAGGCTGAGGTAGGAGAATCACTTGAACTCAGGAGGCAGAGGTTGCAGTGAGCCAGGATTGTGCCACTGCACTCCAGCCTGGGTGACTGTGTTTTTAGTAGAGGCAGGGTTTTGCCATGTTGCTCAGGCTGGTCTGGAACTTCCAGGCTCAAGTGAGCCATCTGCCTTGGCCTCCCAAAGTGCTGGGATTACAGGTGTGAGCCACCGTGCCCGGCTGTGAAATTAATTTTAATAATATTTTATTTAACCTAGTATATGAAAAATACTATTTCAGCGTTAAAATCAGTACAAAAGTTATTAACGAAATTTTGTGTGTGTGTGTGCTAAGACTTGAAAATCTGGGATATATTTTACACTTTATAGTGCATCTCCATTCAAACTAGCTGCATTTCAAATAGGCAGATGTGGCTAGTGGTTACCATATTGGATGGCACAGCTCTGTAGTATAGGACCTAAATACACTGAAAGATACAGTGGTTTACCAATACTTTTGGATAAAGGCTATGTGTCAAGAACCTTTGAAACATACGGGAGGTTATTTCATTACATGATCAAGGTTTCTCATCTGGAGAATTATTGGCATGTAAGTGGGATCATTCACGCATTTTGCAGGATGCTTAGCATCTCTAGCACCCAGAGTGCAAGTATGGGGTAGCACAACAATCAGAAGATGCCCTCTTTCTAGAGAGGAGTGGTATCATGGCTTCCACTAGTGATGAGAACTGTTGAGTTTGAGAGACCTCTAGAGCACTAACAGATAGGAACTAAAGTAACACCTGAAGATTTTGAAGATGTTTATTGGGCCCATTGAATCACCACTGGAAATATTTGGGGTATTTGAAAGATACTTGAAACTCTTTCTCTGTCATTGAGCTACTGGTGCCGTACCATAGATGAAAGGGGGAAAGATAAGGTTTGGGGTAGACAAATTAAACATTGGTCCTTACTTTTTCAGAAATGCCCTGGATTTCATAAAAGACTGCAACAAATCAGCATTATCTATAACTGAACGCCTACTTTGTGCTAGACAGTGATCAGATTCTACCTCTCGTGCTTTTTTTGATTCTCATAAAAGCATTTAGAGTCCAGGCGTGGTGGTGTGTGCCTGTAGTCCCAGCTACTAGGGAGGCTGAAGTGGGAGGATTGCTTGAGTCCAGGAGTTCTGGGCTATAGTGCACTAAACGGATCAGGTGTCTGCATTAAGTTTGGCATCAATATAGTGACCTCCCAGGAGTGAGGGACCACCAGGTTGCCTAAGGAGGAGTGAACCAGAGCAGGTCAGAACTCCTGTTCTGAGCATTAGTGAGATCAGGCCTATGAATAGCCACTGCACTCCTGTCTGGTTAACATAGCAAGACCCTGCCTCTTCAAAAACTTTAATTTTTTTAAATTTAAATTTTTACATATTTTTATCTTTAAAATAGAGACAGGGTCTCACTGTGTTACCCAGGCTGGTCTCGCACTCTTGGGTTCAACCAATCTGCCTGCCTTGGCCTCTCGAAGTGCTGGGATTATAGGTGTGAATCACTGTCCCTGGCCAACCCAGGCTCTTTTTAAATCATACTATGTTGTCTTTTGGGTGGAAACCAAAGTAGAAGCAGCAGTGCCAAAGTGTTAGGAAAAGGGATAATCCCCTTATAGGACTGGCTTTCCTAGCTTTCAACAGACTCCTCCCAACCCCCAAGTCTATTCAGCTTGTGTAATAGTGTTGGTACACCTTTCAATATTGGTATGTTAATTTCCTCTGGAATGGTAAACTATGTGGTATGTGGGTTTTGGGGAAAGTTACTGTGTGAGGAATTTTTTTTCTTGACCTTTTTTTTTTTTTTTTTGAGACGGAGTCTCGCTCTGTCGCCCAGGCTAGAGTGCAGTGGCGCGATCTCAGCTCACTGCAAGCTCCGCCGCCTCCCAGGTTCACACCATTCTCCTGCCTCAGCCTCCCTAGAAGCTGGGACTATAGGCGCCCGCCACCAGGCCCGGTTAATTTTTTTTTTGTTTTGTTTTGTTTTTTTTTTTGAGACGGAGTCTCGCTGTGTAGCCCAGGCTGGAGTGCAGTGGCGCGATCTCGGCTCACTACAAGCTCCGCCTCCCGGGTTCACGCCATTCTCCCGCCTCAGCCTCCGAGTAGCTGGGACTA
>NW_012104410.1:990637-991343 GCF_000951045.1 Mandrillus leucophaeus | reverse complement strand
AAAAAAAAAAAAGTAGCTAGACATGGTGGTGCGCTGCTATAGTCCCAGCTACTTGGAATTCTGAGGCGGGAGGATCACTTGAGCCTGGGAGGTCAAGGGTGCAGTGAGTCGTGATCATGCCACTGCATTCCAGACTGGGTGACAGGGTGGAGGCATTGTCTCAAAAAAAAAAAAAAATCTAAAAAAATAAGTAACAGTTATTTAAGATTATAAACTGGCAGTGCATAATATATTATTCTTAATTTTTGAAACAGCGTATTGCTCTGTTGCCCAGGCTGGAGTGCAGTGGCACGATCTTGGCTTGCTGCAAGCTCCGCCTCCCGGGTTCACGCCATTCTCTCACCTCAGCCTCCTGAGTAGCTGGGACTGCAGGCGCCTGCCACCACGCCTGGCTAATTTTTTGTATTTTCAGTAGAGATGGGGTTTCACCGTGTTAGCCAGGATGGTCTCGATATCCTGACCTCTTGACCTGCCTGCCTCGGCCTCCCAAAGTGCTGGGATTACAGGCATGAGCCACCGCACCTGGCTGCATAATTTATTATTTATTAAGTTGTCCTTTCCGGGAGTTGCACAGATGATTGTATGTGTGAAATCATGCTGTTTTTGCCACTTTGAAACCAGAATTCAAATTTGGGTTTTTATTTTTAAGAATTATTTATTTATTTATTTTTATTTTTATTTTTATTTTTTTCATTTTTTTTTTTTT
>NW_012104410.1:984272-985857 GCF_000951045.1 Mandrillus leucophaeus | reverse complement strand
TTTTTTTTTTTTTTTTTTTTGAGACAAGAGTTTCGCTCTTATTGCCCAGGCTAGAGCGTAATGGCGTGATCTCGGCTCACTGTAACCTTCCTCTCCTGGGTTCAAACGATTCTCCTGCCTTAGCCTCCCCCGATTAGATGGGATTACAGGTGCCTGCCACCACGCCCATCTAATTTTTGTATTTTTAGTAGAGATGGGGTTTCACCATGTTGGCCAGGCTGGTCTCGAACTCCTGACCTCAGGTGATCCATCTGCTTCCACCTCCCAAAGTGCTGGGATTAGAGACGTGAGCCACCGTGCCCGGCCGAGGAATTTTTTTTTCTGCTGCGAGAAGGGATATAAAGGAGAAGCTTTCCCATATTAGCTCAAATGATTTAGAAATAAATTTTGTCTCAATTTTGTGTTCCTTTTGTAGAAACTTGTTTAGGTCGAGAGTAAATAGCTCAGATTTTTCCATCTTTCTGCTTTCTACTTGAGTCAGGTTATTATGGCATGTGTTCAAATCATTCCCATCTGAAGAAACATTATTATTTTTTTTGAGATGGAGTTTCACTCTTGTTGCCCAGGCTGGAGTGCAATGGCTCAAACTCAGCTCACCACAACCTCCTGCCTCCCGGGTTCAAGCGATTCTCCCAACTCAACCTCCCGAGTAGCTGAGATTACAGGAAGGCGGCACTATGCCTGGCTAATTTAGTATTTTTAGTAGAGATGGGGTTTCTCCATGTTGGTCAGGCTGGTCTCAAACTCCCAACCTCAGATGATCTGCCTGAATTGACCTTCCAAAGTGCTGGGATTATAGGCGTGAGCCACCGCGCCCAACAGGAAACCTTATTTAAAACAAGCAAAGGCCGGGCGCGATGGCTCACGCCTGTAATCCCAGCACTTTGGGAGGCCAAGACAGGCAAATCAGTTGAGGTCAGGAGTTCAAGACCAGCCTGGTCAACAGGAGGAAGCCCCATGTTGGGCGAAAATAGCTGGGTGTGGTGGTGGGTACCTGTAATCCCAGCTACCCGGGATGCTGGGACAGGAGAATCACTTGAACCCAGGAGGCGGAGGTTGCAGTGAGGCGAGATCGTGCCATTGCACTCCAGTCTGGGTGACAAGAGCAAAACTCCATCTCAAAAAATAGTAAAAAATAGGCCGGATGCTGTGGCTCATGCCTGTAATCCCAGCACTTTGGGAGGTCGAGGCGGGTAGATCACGAGGTCAGGAAATCAAGACCATCTTGGATAACACGGTGAAACCTCGTCCCTACTAAAAATACAAAAAAATTAGCTGAGCATGGTGGCGGGTGCCTGTAAGCCCCAGCTACTCAGGAGGCTGAGGTAGGAGAATGGCAGGGAGGCTGGGAGGCGGAGCTTGCAGTGAGCCCAGATCGCACCACCGCACTCCAACCTGGGCGACAGAGCCAGACTCCATCTCAAAAAAAAAAAAGAAAAAAACATAATAAAAAATAATAAATAAATAAAACCAACAAATAAAATACCCAAGATAGGCTGAGTGTGGTAGCTCACTCCTGTAACACCAGCACTTTGGGAGGCCAAGGCAGGAGGACCGCTTGAGCCCAGGAGTTTGAGATCAGCCT
>NW_012104410.1:980225-983122 GCF_000951045.1 Mandrillus leucophaeus | reverse complement strand
GCGATCTCGGCTCACTGCAGCCTCTGTCTCCTGGGTTCAAGCAGTTCTCCTGCCTGGCCTCCCGAGTAGCTGAGACTATAGGCACGCGCCACCATGTCTGGGTAATTTTTTATATTTTTAGTATAGACGGGGTTTCACCATGTTAGCCAGGATGGTCTCCATCTCCTGATCTCGTGATCTGCTCGCCTTGGTCTCCCAAAGTGCTGGGATTACAGGCATGAGCCACCTCGCCTGGCCTATTTTTTATTTCTTGAGATGGAGTCTTGCTCTGTTGCCCAGGATGGTATGCAGTGGCATGATCTCAGTTCACTGCAGCCTCCTCCTCCTGGGTTCAAGTGATTCTCCCGCCTCAGCCTTCTGAATAGCTGGGACTACAGGTGCGCACCACCAGTCCTGGCTAATTTTTGTATTTTTAGTAGAGATAGGGTTTCATCATGTTGGCCAGGCTGGTCTCAAACTCCTGACCGCAGGTGATCTGCCCACGTTGGCCTCCCAAAGTGCTGGGATTACAGGCATGAGCCACCGTGCCTAGCCAGCAAAGTTTTTTTTTTTTTTTTTGAAAGGAAGTCTTGCTCTGTCACCCAGACTGGAGTGCAGTGGTGCAATCTTGGCTCACTGCAACCTGCAACCTCCACCTCCCAGGTTCAAGTGATTCTCCTGCCTCAGCCTCCCAGGTAGCTGGGATTACAGGTGTGCACCACAACACCCAGATAATTTTTTGTTTTTTGTTTTGTTTTGAGATGGAGTCTCATGTGTCACCCAGGCTGGAGTGCAGTGGCCTGATATTGGCTCACTGCAACCTCTGCCTCCTGAGTTCAGGTGATTCTCCTGCCTTAGCCTCCTGAGTAGCTGGGACTACAGGCATGTGCCACCACGCCTGGTTAATTTTTGTAGTTTTTGTAGAGATGGGGTTTCACCGTGTTAGCCAGGATGGTCTCGAACTCCCAACCTTGTTATCCGCACGCCTCAGCCTCCCAAAGTGCTGGGATTACAGGCGTGAGCCATCGCGCCCAGCCATGATTTTGGCAGTTTTAGTAGAGACAGGGTTTCACCACGTTGGCCAGGCTGGTCTGGAACTCCTGACCTCAGGTGATCCACCCCCTTCAGCCTCCCAAAGTACTGGGATTACATGCATGAGCCACCGTGCCTGGCTGAAATTTGGGTTTTTAAACAGCTTTATCGAGGTATAAACACCATAAAATTCACCCATTGAAATTGTACAATTCAGGCTGGATACAGTGGCCACTCAAATTCCAGCACTTTGAGTGGCCGAGGCAGGCGATCACTTGAGGTCAGGAGTTCGAAACCAGCCTGGCCAACGTGGTGAAACCCCGTCTCTACTAAAAATACAAAAATTGGTGGTGCACGCCTGTAATCCCAGTTACCGGGGAGGCTGTGGCCAGAGAATCGCTTGAACCCGGAGGTTGCAGTGAGCCGGTATCACACCACTGCACTCCAGCCTGCAAGACAGAGTGAGACTCCCATCTTAAAAAAAAAAAATTGTACAAATTCAGTGATTTTCTTTTTTGTTTGTTGGTTGGTTTTTTTTTTTTTTTTTTTGGAGACAGTATCTTACTCTGTTACCCAGGTGGGAGTGCAGTGGTACTGTCACGGTTCACTGCAGCCTCAGCCTTCTGGGCTCAAGGGATCCTCTCATTTCAGCCTCCCAAGTAGCTGGGACTACAGGTGCAAGCCACCATGCCTGAGTAATTTTAAAGTTTCTGTGGAGACAGAGTCTTGCTATGTTGCTTAGGCTGGTCTTGAACTGGTGGGCTCAAGTGATTTCCTCACCTTGGCCTCCCAAAGTGCTGAGATTATAGGCGTGAGCCACTGCGTCCAGCCCAATTAAATGATTTTTTTTGTTTGTTTGTTTTGGTGATAATGTCTCACTCTGTTGCCCAGACTGGAATGCGGTGGTTTAATCTTGGCTCACTACAACCTCAGCCTCCCAGATTCAAGCAGTTCTCATGTCCTAGCCTCCTGAGTAGCTGGGACTGCAGGTGTGCACCACCAAGCCCAGCTAATTTTTGTATTTTTAGTGGAGACAGGGTTTTGCAATATTGACCAGGCTTGTCTTGAACTCCTGAGTACCTCCCAAAGTGCTGGGATTACAGGCGTTAGCCACTGTGCCTGGCTCCAATTAAATGATTTGTAGTAAATTTATAGAGCTATGCAACCACCACTGTGATCCAGGTTTAGAACATTTTCGTGTCCCCCAAAATTAATTCTCTTGATTCCCGTTTGTAGTTAATTACAACTCCCTCAGCCCCAGGCAATCACTGATCTGCTTTTTTTTTTTTTTTTTTTGAGACAGTATGGCTTTTTCGCCCAGGCTGGAGTGTAGTGGCGCAATCTCAGCTCACTGCAACCTCCCCTTCCTGGGCTCAAGCGATTCTCCTGCCTCAGCCTCCCAAGTGGCTGGGACTACAGGTGTGTACCGCCATACCAAGCTATTTTTTTTATTTTAAGTAGAGGCACGGTTTCACTGTGTTGGCCAGGCTGGTCTCAAACTCCTGACCTCAAGTGATCTGCCTGCCTTGGTCTCCCAGAGTGCTGGGATTACAGGTGTGAGCCACCGTGCCTGGCTGATCTGCTTTCTGTCTCTATAACTTTGTTGTTCTCAGACATTTCATATAAATGGAATTAGACAATATGTAGTATCTTGTGTCTTATTTCTTTCACTTAGTATAATGTTTTTGGGTTTCTTCCAAGTTGTAGCATGTTGTAGTATTTTATTTTTGTTGAATAATATTCCTTTGTATGGATATACCACATTTTGTTTTTCCATGTCACTATCCATTGATGAACATTTGAATTTGTTTTCTGTTTTTGACTATTAAAATGCTGCTGTAAACAATTGTAAATAAGTCTTTGTGTGGGCCTTTTTTTTTTTTTTT
>NW_012104410.1:972008-974430 GCF_000951045.1 Mandrillus leucophaeus | reverse complement strand
GCGATTCTCCTGCTTCAGCCTTCTTAGTAGCTGGGACTGCAGGCACATGCCACCACACCTGGCTAATTTTTTGTATTTTTAGTAGAGACGAGGTTTCACCATGTTAGCCAGAATGGTCTCAATCTCCTGACCTGGTGATCCAACTGCCTCGGCCTCCCAAAGTGCTGTGATTACAGGCATGAGCCACCACGCCTGGCCTGTGTCATTTTTAAAAAGGAGCTGTCTGAATAATCTGGCTTAGAAGCACTGGCCAGTGCAGAGAGTTTTTGTTCTTAGGCCAGGTTCTGAAGCTGCCAACCTTGAAAACAACCCCCACATGTCCCTTACATCATAATGTTCATCTGGGGCCCCTGATAGCATTCTTAGCAGTACTGGCTGCTGTCAGGTAGACAGCTGAGATGATAGGTGATTGTATGTTTTAACGGTACAGGAGGGGATTGTGTATCTTTTTTAAGACCCCTGGAGAAGAAATTTGTTAGTTTGCATTATGCCTGATTTAAGATTACTGCCTGTATGATGATTTTAGCATTTTCTTCGCCCCGGCTCCTTTTCAGCAACTTGAACATTTTTCTTCCATTTGCCTCCCCTTCCCTCCCTACGTAGCAAACTGTTTTCAGTTGCCAGTTATGATTTACAACTTAGTCCATGTGCCAGCATTCCAGCTGTGAGCAGCTGTGTGAACATCTGGGAACTTCTTCCCCATAAGCGCCCCTAAAAGAGGCTATGTTTTTAAAAGTCAGTATCTCTCATTGATCCATGCATGGAATTTCCTTCCAATTGTGGATTTTGGTATCTTTGGGGACCACCCGGACCCCAAATGCTTTGTATGTCTCAGAGGAAAGCAAGTGAACATAAGATCAAAGAGATTTTATTATGAAAATCAGGCAGTAGATATTTAGTTCATTTGGGCACCTCTAAATCTTTTTTTTGTGTTGTCACTGGAGAGGCTAACATTATCTTCCATAATAAAGTTTTTAAAAATTCTCTAGTTTAGGCCGGGTGTGGTGGCTCACACCTGTAATCCCAGCACTTTGGGAGGCTGAGGCATGTGGGTCACTTGAGGCCAGGAGTTCGAGACCAGTGTGGTCAACATGGTGAAACCATGTTGAAAATACAAAAATTAGTCAGGCGTAACTGGGTGTGATGGCTCCCACCTGTAATCTCAGCACTTTTGGGAGGCCGAGGTGGGGTGGATCACCTGAGGCCAGGAGTTTGAAACCAGCCTGGCCAACAAGGTGAGACCCCCGTCTCTACTAAAAATGGAAAAATTAGCCAGGTGCAGTGGCATGCACCTGTAATCCCAACTACTTGGGAAGCTGAGGCAGGAGAATCACTTGAACCTGGCAGGCGGAGGCTGCAGTGAGCCGAGATTGCGCCACTGCACTTTAGCCTGGGCAACAGAGGGAGACTGTCTCAAAAAAAAAAAAAAAAAATTACCTGGCTTGTATAAAATTTTGCTTTTTGGCTCTCATCAGTATTATTACACCTGGATTAGAACCTGTGCTCCTTGTCTAGGTTGTATTACTGCATTTAGACCAAGTTTCAGTACTCATCTCATCAATTATCAAATTTTCTTCTTTCTGTCTTAAGAGACAGGTTCTCACTATGTTGCCCACCATGGAGCACAGTGGCATGATCATAGCTCACTACAGCCTCAAACTCCTGGGCCCTGGGCCTCAGCCTCCTGAGTTGGAGTAGCACACTTCAGGTGTGCACCACTGTGCCCAGCTAATTTACAGAGACAGTTGCCTATGCTGGTCTCCAACTTCCAGTCTCAAGCAATCCTCCTGTCTCAGCCCCCCAAAGTGATGGGATTACAGGCATGAGTCACTGCACCAAGCCAGTTTTTTGTTTTTGTTTTCAATCACAGTCCAGTTCTGCCTTCTAATGCTAGCAATCATCTACATCCAGAGGGCATAGGCATTGACCAGGGCCTTCTGTCCAACCAAGCATATAGGTATTGGTGTTTGTGATCTCTGAAATTTTGCTATTTAATAGTATTGGCCTTGCATAATTCTTACCTCTATTCTTTCATAAATATAGGCGACTGTGAAATGTGTTAAAATTATTGGTTAGTGTTAAGGTAAACTAAAAGTCTAAAAAAATAAAGATTGAGAGAGAGGTAGTATATTTGAAGTTCATAAGATGAAAAGATATAGTTAGGGTAAACAGGGTATTCTTTAACATTTCAGAAGCTTATTTACAATATTAAGGAGATTCCAAGTGAGTGGGATTAGAGGAATTCCTAGGTGTTGACTCCAGAGTATCTTTTTTTTTTTTGAGACGGAGTCTTGCTGTGTTGCCTAGGCTGAAATTCTGTGGTGCGATCTCTGCTCACTGCAATCTCCGCATCCCAGGTTCAAGCAATTCTCCTGCCTTAGTCTCCCGAGTAATTGGGGTTACAGGCACCTGCCACCACGCC
>NW_012104410.1:970177-971682 GCF_000951045.1 Mandrillus leucophaeus | reverse complement strand
GCCATTCTCCTGCCTCAGCCTCCCGAGTAGCTGGGACTACAGGCGTCCGCCATCTCGCCCGGCTAGTTTTTTGTATTTTTTAGTAGAGACGGAGTTTCACCGTGTTAGCCAGGATGGTTTCGATCTCCTGACCTCGTGATCTGCCCCTCTCGGCCTCCCAAAGTGCTGGGATTACAGGCTTGAGCTACCGTGCCTGGCCGATAATCACATCTTACAAAAATATCTCTTGGCATCACTGTCACTTCATTGTCACTGTCAGTACTTAGTATTAAGTTCTAAAAATTTTTCTGAATTGGTGACAGAAATGATATCAGGAGATATTAACTTAGGTTGTGTTTTGTTGAGCCTAGAAACAGGGAGTTTCTTTACTCTTTCCATAAGCTGTAACCTTTCTTCGTCTTCTATTTATAGCAGAGCAATGATATCGCTCGGGGCTTTGAGAGAGGACTGGAACCAGAAAAGATCATTGGGGCAACAGATTCCTGTGGTGATTTAATGTTCCTAATGAAATGGTGAGAGAGATTTGGCTTCATGTTACAATTGTGTTTCTTTGCCAGTGACTTGAATTTGTGCGGAAGATAGGGTGGCAAGATTGTGTATTCCCAAACCATGAATTTTCAATGTCAGAGATTTTTTTTTTTTTGAAACAGTGTTTCGCTCTTTGTTGCCCAGGCTGGAGTGCAGTGGCGCGATCTCACTCAGCTCACTGCAACCTCCGCCTCCCAGGTTCAAGTGATTCTCCTGTCTCAGCCTCCCAAGTAGCTGGGATTAGAGGCGCCCACCATCATGCCTGGCTAATTTTTGTATTTTAATTAATTAATTAATTAATTAATTAATTAATTTTGAGGCAGAGTCTTGCTCCTGTTGCCCAGGCTGGAGTGCAATGGTGCGATCTTGGCTCACCGCAACCTCCGCCTCCGGGTTCGAGCAATTCTCCTGCTTCAGACTCCCAAGTAGCTGGGATTACAGGTATGCACTGCCATGCCTGGCTAATTTTATATTTTTAGTAGAGACAGGGTTTCTCTTTGTTGTTCAGGCTGGTCTCGAACTCCCGACCTCAGGTAATCTGCCTGCCTTGGCCTCCCAAAGTGCTGGGATTAAGGCATGAGCCACTGTGCCTGGCCCATTTTTGTATTTTTAGTAGAGACGGGGTTTTGCTGTGTTAGCCAGGCTGGTCTTGAACTCCTGGAATATCAAGAGATCCTTGCTGATACCAATTATTGGTGTTAAATGGGAATTATGCTTCAGAATGGCTTGCTATTAAGCCAAATTATATTAGATTACATATCAGAAAAAAAGGTAAATTTGAGGTAGAAAATATGTAAAGGTTGGGTGCAGTGGCTCACACCTGTAGTCCCCACACTTTGGGTGGTCAAGGCAGGCGGATCGCTTGAGGTCAGGAGTTCGAGGCTAACCTGCTTAACGTGGTGAACCCCCATCTCTACTAAAAATACAAAAATTTGCTGGACGTGGTGGCGCATGCCTGTAGTCCAGCTACTTGAGAG
>NW_012104410.1:960145-969577 GCF_000951045.1 Mandrillus leucophaeus | reverse complement strand
GGGTTCAAGCGATTCTCCTGCCTCAGCCTTCCAAGTAGCTGGGATTACAGGCACCTACCACCATGCCCGGCTAATTTTTGTATTTTTGGTAGCGATGGGGTTTCGCCATGTTGGTCAGGCTGGTCTTGAACTCCTGACCTCAAGCAATCCGCCTGCCTTGGCCTCCCAAAGTGCTGGGATTACAGGCGTGAGCCACTGCGCCCAGCCCTAATTTGATTTCTTAAAGACAGGGTGATTTATGGTGTGGCCCTCACTACCTCTCTGTTTCCAAGTATTCTGGATTTGTGATACATAGAGGGTTTATGTTACAGTGCCACTAAAGAAACATGTTACCTTAAAAGTTATATAATCAAGACCCGGCGTGGTGGCTCACGCCTGTAATCCCAGCACTTTGGGAGGCCGAGACGGGCAGATCACAAGGTCAGGAGATTGAGACCATCCTGGCTAACATGGTGAAATCCCGTCTCTACTAAAAATACAAAAAAAAAGTAGCCGGGCTTGGTGGCGGGCACCTGTAGTCCTAGCTACTCGGAAGGCTGAGGCAGGAGAATGGTGTGAACCCGGGAGGCGGAGCTTACAGTGAGCCAAGATTGCACTACTGCGCTCTAGCCTGGGCAACAGAGCAAGAGACTGTCCCCCCGCCCCAAAAAAAGTTATATAATCAAAAGGCTTAATATTTTATCTGATGAGAGTACTGCTGGTAAATTACCCAGAAACCTGTATTGGAAGATTTGCCATATTCAGAAGTAAGGAGCTATATGGACTGCTTGTTTTGTTTTGTTTTTTGAGACAGAGTCTTGCCTTATCACCCAGGCTGGAGTGCAGTGGTACCATCTCGTCTCACTGCAACCTTCGCCTCCCAGGTTCAGGCAGTTCTCATCCCCCAACCACCTAAGTAGCTGGGATTATAGGCATGTGCCATCACACCTGGGTAATGTTTATATTTTTAGTAGAGACGGAGTTTCATCATGTTGGCCAGGCTCGTCTCGAACTCCTAAGCTCAAGCAATCCACCTGCCTCAGCTTCCCAAAGTGCTGGGATTACAGGTGTAAGCCACCACGCCCAGGCTGGACTGCTTTTTAAAAATTTTATTTTAGGCAGTGTCTTGCCCTGTCACCCCGGCTGGAGTGCAGTGGTGTGATCACAGCTCACTGCAGCCTTGACCTCCTGGGCTCAAGTTATCTTCCTACCTAGGTCTCCTGAGTAGCTGGGACTACAGGTGCATGCCAACATGGCCTGCTAATTTTTAAAATTTTTTTTGAAGAGACCAGGTTTCCTATGTTGCCCTGGGTTCAAGTGCTTCTCTCACCTCGGCCTCCCAAAGTGCTGGGATTATAGGTATGAGGCACTGCGCCTGGGCTGGACTGCTTTTTCCTACTCAGCCGTATGTGGTTACTTACGATTTACATTAACATTAATTAGCTTTTTCCACCGTAGTCCATATTTGAGTATCTGCTCCAATAAGGTGGTAATTTTTCTTGTCCACATCTCAGGATAATTTTATTTTGTTTTTTATTATTTATTTATTTTGAGACAGGGTCTCGCTCTGTTGCCCAGGTTGGAGTTCAGTGGTTCAATCTCAGCTCACTGCAACCTCCACCTCCCAAGCCCAAGTGATCCTCCCACCTCAGCCTCCCAAGTAGCTGGGACCACAAGTGTGCACCACCATGCCTAGCTAATTTTTGTATTTTTTGGTAGAGATGGGTTTTGCCACGTTGCCCAGGCTGGTCTCGAACTCCTGGGCTCAAGCGATCCACCTGCCTCAGCCTCCCAAAGTGCTAGGATTACAGGCGTGAGCTACTGTGCCTGGGCTTCTCAGGATAATTTTAATTTTTTAAAAACTGATTTGGAATCATGTTTAAGGAAGCATGTGGCTAGATTTTTTTGTTATACTTGGTAGTAGAGGTTGTGTAACTGAGATAATTGAAATTTGTAGCTAAATTTTTATTTGCTTGTTGTTCCAATCCACAGTTCTGACCAGAGGGGTAATAAGTATTTAAACAGACACAAAGTGAGGAGGGTTAAGACCCCTTCACTTAGATGATCTGGAAACTGGATTGACCAACCTGTGTATAATTGACTTATGCATAATTAATAGAGCTGAATGTAGGTTTGATTGGGTTCACTCACATGCTTGTATTCACAAATAAAAATTTTGGAAGCAGATTAATATTATTTATCATTCAGCTTTTTAACCTAAGCCTACCATGGTTTACATCTAAATTCTAGCTACAGACATCTGTTTCTGTATATTAGGTATTAATCCATTTACTTAAATTTCTTCTTGAAAATATTGAAAGGGTCCTTTTCACCTTGAAACCAAGGTGAGGAGGAAATCAAGTCAATTAAATCCATATAATGACATAAACTTACGTCTGGACAGATTCTTTCACTCTTCCTCTCCTTTTAAATCTCATATTATTTCTCTCCAGGAAAGACACAGATGAAGCTGACCTGGTTCTTGCAAAAGAAGCTAACGTGAAATGTCCACAAATTGTGATAGCATTTTATGAAGAGAGACTGACATGGCATGCATATCCTGAGGATGCGGAAAACAAAGAGAAAGAAACAGCAAAGAGCTAAAGGAGGGGATGGTCTCTGTCATTTCTCTTTGTACATAATACATTCACCTCCCTGCCTCCTCTCCCTTCTACCCACCCCTTTCTATCCTAAACACATCCATAAAAAATGTGCTTATCACTGTGCTCCACAGGAGAAATGTTGGTATTGGTTCTCTTGTAACATAACTGATGGTCTGATTAATGATGAGTGTCTCTCTGTGAAGACCAGGCATTTACATACTGAGTGTAATACCCACAATTTTTTTTTCCTTTGCCCTGATCTCTTCCTTCTGCTCCCCTGTGACCTCAAGATGAGTTTTAACTTTTTAATCACCTTAGAGTCTTGATTTTTAGATTGGGGGATTTTGTCACAATGATGTTGAATTTTGGTTTCTTGCTTTGGTTCTTAGAACATGTTGCTGACTAGCTGGCCTTTGTTCTGACATGTTGAGATGGAAAGGATGTTGCCCGTCTGTTAAAAAGCCAATAGCAACTGCCTACCTGTTGGGGCTTTCCCAACCTTGTTCAGCTCTACCCAGGAGAATACAGGGTTTCTGGTGTGGTCTTCTGGGCCACCCTCTGTTGTTCATCCTCACTCATCCTCCCAGAATTACTCCATCCTTTGGAAGATTTGAAATTTTACACTGAAGTTTGTCAAGACACTCTTTTTAGCCCCAGGACTTTTGGTCTTGCTTTTAGCACTCTCCACTTCTGCTTCTGTAAAGTGATATCAATTTGTGATAAAATGACAAGATTATTAACTGTGGAGATTTTTAGCTATAGTACATGAGGATGATGGGGTAGGGTACAATTGTCTTTATTATCACATATGGTATGTATGTATGATTTCTTTCCATTCCTCATATTTAGACTGTATATTTATGTAGGTGTGAGTGTTTGCCTGGTGCTTGCTTGTGCCAAGGTGCTAGGCACCCTCCAAGCCTGCCAACTTTTGTGGCCTCCCAAAGCATTCCTGTTACCAAAGAGGCTTCAAACCTGACCCTCACTTCTCAGTGGACCCGAGTTTCCCTTCCATGCCATTATTTTCAGTGGGGAAGTTTTAGAGGTGAGCTGTTGGCCACAATATCAATTTTAAGTATTCATAGCAGTTAAAAGTCTCTTGCATTCTTGGCTCCTGGATTTACCACCAAGAGTCCCCAAAATATTAATGCTCTTCCCTTTTTCTACCCTCAAACTTATAGTTGTATCTTATTTTTTAAAATGAATTTTCATGGCCAGGCACAGTGGCTACCACCTGTAATCCCAGCACTTTGGGAGGCTGAGGCAGGAGAATTGCTTGAAGTCAGAAGTTTGAGACCAGCCTGGGTAATGTAGTGAGACCCCTGTCTCTAAAAAATATAAATAAATAAAAATAAAGGCATGTTCCTAAAAGACTATCACCTTGGAAAGTGACAGGCCCTGGCATTATTAGCATGTTGACACAATCTTTTCTCCTTACTCAGCAAAATATTTCCTTTTGGTTTCTTCTTGTGTTGCTATTATATTGAGAAATTTGTCTGATCATATCCTTCTGCCTTTGTCCCCCAAGAAATGTCCTACTTTATCCTTTTCTTTTTGTGGTTGAGGAGGGCTAGAGAATCACAATTAGAAGTAAGGAAATAGCAGGGTTTTGAGGACCCTTGTCCCAGCCCCAAAGCTGAGGAAATAAGAATAAATGCTTAATATAGCCTTAATTCTAGAGTGCACCAGCCATGAGGCTGCTTTTCTTGTTGCTTTTGATTTTTAAAACATACAGCTGTTTGGCCAGGAGCATCCGCCATTTCTAGATTATTCAGAGTAATGAGGGGAATGGATGGATTGCTCTAGTCCACAGATGAGCCACATAATATGCAAATCATATACCCATTCATAGCATTTGTTAACATTGCTTCCCTGCTCAGCTGCTGATTGAATTCTGTGTGCTTATATAAATTATGTCAAAAATTATACTGCATAATTGAGGTGACAGCTGTTGCTGCAGTGACATGACAGACTGGAACAATGAAGCTTTTGGTTTAAGTCAGCTAGGAAAATCCTTCTGAATGGTAATGTGATTGAGCAAGAGCTCATAAACCATACCTCAAGTGGGTGGGAGTTTTATCTGTATATTCCTTCTCTCTCTGAAGGAATTAAAGGCTTAGATCAAGTGCTGGATAATTGTCAATTGCTTGTACTTAATCTGATCGGTTTCTAAAAGAAGGAAAGGATGGTCAGGAAACAGATTTATCATAAATGTAGCCAAGGATATCAATTAGGGTAGACAAGAATAGGACAAAAATAGGCCAGAGCTCCTGAGGAGGTGATTTGGGTCTCGATTTGCAGAAAATGACAGCCTATCCACGTGGCCCAGTGTATGCCTCCCAGTAGCAGTGGGCATGTAAACTGCAGTGACCAGATTTTTAAAACTAAAAATCTCTAGTATATGGACAAAGAACATGACAATATTTGGTACTGAGATTGGTTCTGAGAAACTTGGGGCACATGGCTGCTGTGGTTATAGGTAATATTTAAGACATTCATAACAATCTGATATTCTTTTTACCGAAATAACCCCAGTATCATCTACTACTTATCATCTCTTTAATAGACTTTTGTCTTTCTTGTTTTTGGTTTATTGTACTGAGTGCCGCCAAAACAACTTTTGTTCTCTTCCTGCCTACCTGCAGCTGGTTCAATAGGAATATAGGGAGCTAGAAGCCAATACTGATTTCAGCCCTTAGCACAAAGGAAATCAGATGCCTGCTTCCAGCATTTGTTAGTGTTGAGTAGATGTTCTTGCCCTAGAAGAATTAACAGCCTCAAACAGAAACCTGTTTCATGGAGCTTTCCACCCTCAGAAGAGTTAATAGTTAAGTGCTAAGCACTCTTAAACTCCTAGGTCTCAAATGCTAAAAGTATATTTTTCCTGTGTTTTAGTCCTCTTTCAAGAAATCTTTCTAATCCTTTCAATAATCAGCATTAAAAGATCTTCCTTTCTTCAGAGTTATAGCACAGCTTTGTCCAGTAGAGTCTACCAAGGACAGCTTAGCAGCTCTTTGATCGCTGGGCTAGGCAGATGGCCTTCAAGTTAAGATCAAATGCCGGAAAATCAGCCTACATGGGAGCACCCATTTTAAACCTGGAGAGAACCATGGTGTTTTCTTCTTCAAATAACAATCTGGTTTTTTTTTCCCCCAGTACTAAAATTTTATTGTCTTTCAGACAACATAATGTTTATTTAAAATTGGAACATACTATCTTCATGCTTTCTTTTTCTTTTTTCTTTTTTTTTTTTTTTGAGACGGAGTCTCGCTCTGTTGCCCAGGCTGGAGTGCAGTGGCCGGATCTCAGCTCACTGCAAGCTCCGCCTCCCGGGTTTACACCATTCTCCTGCCTCAGCCTCCCGAGTAGCTGGGACTACAGGCGCCCGCCACCTCGCCCGGCTAGTTTTTTTGTGTGTTTTTTAGTAGAGACGGGGTTTCACCGTGTTAGCCAGGTTGGTCTCTATCTCCTGACCTCGTGATCCGCCCGTCTTGGCCTCCCAAAGTGCTGGGATTACAGGCTTGAGCCACCGCGCCCAGCCTATCTTCATGCTTTCTAAGCTAAATCTTAATTTAGATTTCACTCCTCAGTAGATCTCAGAGGAGAAGCTATATAGGATCCAGATTCAAATTTAACAGTGTCTTCTACTACTTCAGTTATGTTTTCTATCAACTCCTGCTGCTGCTTCAAATAAGGATATTTCTCAGGAGACTCTTCTACTTGTCCACTGACTATATTTTTTCCTTTTTGATCTGTAGCCCCGGTTAAATGGCTGATGTCCTTCTGTGGATGATTCTTGGAGGTAGTCTCAGAATTCCAAGGTGATTGTCTATCTTCCTCTTGTCTTTATCCTAATGCATTCACCTCATTTATTTATTTATTTATTTTTAGATGGAGTCTTGCTCTGTCACCAGGCTGGAGTGCAGTGGCACAATCTTGGCTTACTGCACCCTCCATCTCCTGGGTTCAAGCGATTCTCCTGCCTCCGACTCCCTAGTAGCTGGGACTACAGGTATGCGCCACCATGCCCAGCTAATTTTTGTATTTTTGGTAG
Organism: Mandrillus leucophaeus; assembly: GCF_000951045.1. Lineage (NCBI taxonomy): Eukaryota > Metazoa > Chordata > Mammalia > Primates > Cercopithecidae > Mandrillus > Mandrillus leucophaeus. The sequence continues at coordinate 962,941 of NW_012104410.1, read as the reverse complement.
AGGTGGGGTTTTACCATGTTTGCCAGGATGGTCTCGATCTCCTGACCTCATGATCCACCCACCTTGGCCTCCCAAAGTGCTGGGATTACAGGCATGAGCCACTGTGCCTGGCCACCTGTATTAATTTTTGTGCCCAAAAATAAAATTGTCATTATTTGTTTGCTCTCATGGGGCACTTTCAGTAATACATTTTTTTTAAAATTCTAGTTGCCCGCTTTGTTGATCCTTCCTTTGTAATACTAGACTTTGCTAAAGACTTGAGGTGTGGTTTCAGAATAGGGTCAGGTGATGGGAAGGCAGGATGAGAAAAGTCCTGGACTTGCATGTTTGAGAAGGCTTCCAACCACATCTTCACTCACACTCTAGGTCGGAATTCTTGTCCCCAAAACAAACTTCTGTTTTTTTGTTCACAATGCTATATTTGCTTCTAAATTTTTCCTGAATTGCTGAGAAGCAGTCATTAGCTTTGTTAAGTTTGGTTTGGGGACATCGTTGGTATCAAAATCGAAGTCTTCATTTGATGTAGGCTGTGAATCATCAATAACTGGTTACTGGAAAGCTTGACTACCATCCACTGGGTTGCTATTTTGAGAAGGATTTTTGGGTATCTTTTCTTCTTTATAATCTGCAATTAGTTGATGATTGCTTTCTAGTTTATCAACTGCATTTATATTTGCTTTTCTGTTTACTAAAAATCCATTATTTGCTGGCACCCCCCCACCCCACTTACAGCAGGTAAAAGTGGTCTGAGGTTATCCTTGTTTTTCTTCACGGTTTGCCATGTGTGAAAGCAGTTTTCCTGCTACTGATATATTCTCATTATAGACAGAATAGTGGAGAACAGTGTTGCCATGGACAACAATCCAGTTTTGGTCTCCCTTGGGGAGCATTTGGACTTGTGGTGCTTCTAACACTTAAAAGTCTAGATGGTTCTTGACTGTCCCCCAGCCATACTGCGTACTACTTTGTGCATTCTACTTTGTGCATTCTACTTTGTGTCATTAATGAAGGATTGGTCATGTCTCTGTAACTTAGGCATTTATTATTCTTAACTCTTCGTTCCTGTTCTGTAGCCACCCTGCATATGTCCAGGCCAAGCCACAGGGCATTGGGGAAGGTTTTTGGGATTTTCATATTGAGATTTTATTGAATCTGTAGTTTACCCCAGCTTTCGTAAGATACAGTGAGGGGTTGGAGGGATCTGTGTTTGGCCTGGGGAGCAGTTGTCTCTACCTTAAGGTTATATTTTGAGGGCATAAAATACTATTTTGCAATGTCATGAGAACCCCATTAGATCTGAAATGTGGAAATGGTTTCTCACAATTTAAAGGAAAAACTCACTTTGCACCCATGATCCCATCCTTTTGGTTGAGATTTTAGAATAAATATTATAGTGTTGAGATCCGTACTTTTGTAATCAGACCACCAAGCATGCCTGTGGCAAGGCAGAGAGGAAAGGTCTAGAGCTAGTATATTGCAGTTTCATGCTACCTTTACCTACTAATCATAAAAATTATGTTTTCAAAAGTAGATAATACTAGCCTTACACCCAAAAACATGTTCTGAATTAGATGCCCCTCTCACCCAATTTTTATTAAGCTTTCTAAATTCCAGCCACATTGCTGTACATCAACATTGGTTTCATTCAACAGCCTTTTTTTGGCCTGAAGATACAAAGTTCAGAAAGAGGCCATCCCTGCCCTCAAATAACTTTCATAGTGGTGTGTGATGAACTGACCATTAATAGTTTAAGTGCTTACAAGCTATGTTTCTGTTAAAAAAAATAGCTTGGTATAATAAATGCTATCTATAAACCAATACATATTTCTGACTTGGGGGCAGAGACAGACTGGCTGATGTTGTGTAGTTTGTAGCCCTAGAGTAAGAAGTTGACATTAATTTTGGCTTATATGTGGAAAAGACCTATAACATTGGGTGAACTGAGCCAGCTGGCCATAGAACACAAGAACATATTCCGGGAAATAAATATAGCTGAGGGTTGGAAATGCTGTTATTACCGAGAGAGAAAACAGGTGAGTTGGGATTGAGAACTCCTGATTTTCATCCCTGGTTTAGATTCTTGGCCACAGTAGTGGTAGAGTTAATCTTTGCTTGTGGAAAGCGTTAAGTGTGTTGCAGATTCAGTTGTGTTACATTATTGTGGGTTCTATAACAACATATTCCTCATGGACACTTCACCAGAGTTGCTCACACTTTTTTCAATTTCTCATCCCTTTTGGAGGAATGAACATGAGACTGCCTTTAAGCCTAAAACAGGGACTGCTTTCCAATGACGAGATTTTCTAAAGAGAAGGCTTGGAGCACATCTGTTAATACCTGAGCATCTACTCTGAGCAGAGCAGTTTTATTCAATACTGAAGAGAGGGTGATTTCTAAGCAGAGAATTGTATCACTTATGTGGAAACCTTTCCCAGAAATACATATACCTTGTATATTAAATCCGAGTCTCAGATTTAATCATCGAGGCCTAGCCGGGTTAAGAAACAGTCTGATCTGGCCGGGTGCAGTGGCTCACGCCTGTAATCCCAGCACGTTGGGAGGCCGAGGTGGGCGGATCATGAGGTCAGGAGATTGAGACTATCCTGGCTAACACGGTGAAACCCAGTCTCTACTAAAAATACAAAAAATTAGCTGGGCGTGGTGGCAGGCACCTGTAGTCCCAGCTACTCTGGAGGCTGAGGCAGGAGAATGGTGTGAAGCCGGGAGGTGGAGCTTGCAGTGAGCCGAGATCGCTCCATTGCACTCCAGCCTGGGCGACAGAGCGAGACTGAGTCT
>NW_012104410.1:957014-957515 GCF_000951045.1 Mandrillus leucophaeus | reverse complement strand
TCTTCATGCTTTCTAAGCTAAATCTTAATTTAGATTTCACTCCTCAGTAGATCTCAGAGGAGAAGCTATATAGGATCCAGATTCAAATTTAACAGTGTCTTCTACTACTTCAGTTATGTTTTCTATCAACTCCTGCTGCTGCTTCAAATAAGGATATTTCTCAGGAGACTCTTCTACTTGTCCACTGACTATATTTTTTCCTTTTTGATCTGTAGCCCCGGTTAAATGGCTGATGTCCTTCTGTGGATGATTCTTGGAGGTAGTCTCAGAATTCCAAGGTGATTGTCTATCTTCCTCTTGTCTTTATCCTAATGCATTCACCTCATTTATTTATTTATTTATTTTTAGATGGAGTCTTGCTCTGTCACCAGGCTGGAGTGCAGTGGCACAATCTTGGCTTACTGCACCCTCCATCTCCTGGGTTCAAGCGATTCTCCTGCCTCCGACTCCCTAGTAGCTGGGACTACAGGTATGCGCCACCATGCCCAGCTAATTTTTGTA
>NW_012104410.1:934335-953980 GCF_000951045.1 Mandrillus leucophaeus | reverse complement strand
GAGACTGAGTCTCAAAAAAAAAAAAAAAAGAGAGAAACAGTCTGATTGTAAAGATGTTGTTGATTCTGACCATGGGTGACCACAAGAAAAAGATATTTATTTCTGCCTGGATAATTGAGAGTTGACTAATTTTGGAAGTCAGAATTTCCAGGAATTAGAGTAACTGTTCTGCAAAGTTAAAGTGTGAAGTTTTTTAGATAATTTCATTAAAAAATTCTGGTTTCTTTTTGCTTGTGCTGACTTTCTTGGATTTTAATCTACCTCATCTTGTCTTTTTAGAGTTACTTCAACTTGTCACTTTAACATTGTGCTTGACTTTGGTTGTTTTCTATGATGGAATTTTTCGGATTCATTGACAGCGTGTTCTCTTGCCTTTTCATTCTGATCCTCATTTCGTCTAACATCATCTCATAAGGCTCCTCTGTCAAGAGAAATATTTTAAAATAGTTTAAAGTCTTGTTTTATGGAAAGAAAGTGATTCCTCCAATGCTATTTGTTTCTGAGGTCAGTAAGAGGAATTAAGGCAGTGGGGGAGGGAATGAATCCTGCACTGGAGGCAAAAGCTGACAAGGAAAGAGCCATTAATTAAGACAATTTCAAAGTCAACTGATTGTGATCATTAATGTCACAATAGATCAAAACCTAATTATCACAGCCTAGGTAAGAGCCATCAGTATTAATCGGAAAATCTAATAGGAAACTATTATCAAGAAATTAGGCCAAATTGAATGCAATGAACTTTTTATCTTGCCATTCTCTATTTTTTTGTGATGTCCCCTGGCATTGGCAGGTGTGACCCTAACAGTCGATTCAAGGCCAAGTGGCCAGTTTGTCAACCTTTTTTAGGGATTTCTTTTTATTTTTAGGAATTCAAAACAGTTAACCTAAACTGTGATTGCCAAAAGATCAATCTTGAACTTTCTTAGCACCTGTACCTGTTTAATGTGATCAGCTATCAGTGAGAAAAAAAAAAAAAAAATCTGTTTAGGTCTTGGAATGGTTCCTGTACGTAGAATATCCATATTGAGCCTTTTTTTTTTTGAGATGGAGTCTTGCTCTTTTGCCCAGGCTGGAGTGCAGTGGCATGAGCTCGGCTCACTGCATCCTCTGCCTCCCGGGTTCAAGCAGTTCTCTGCCTCAGCCTCCCGAGCAGCTGGGATTACAGGTGCCTGCCACCACACCCGGCTAATTTTTGTATTTTTAGTAGAGATGGGGTTCACCATCTTGGCCGTGCTGGTCTTGAACTCCTGACCTTGTGATCCACCCACCTCGGCCACTCAAAGTGCTGGGATTACAGGCGTGAGCCACCGCACCCGTCTACAGTATCTTTATTACAGCTCACTGCAGCCTCAATCTTCTGGGCTCAAATGATCCTCCTGCCTCAGTCTCCCAAGTAGCTGGGACTACAGGCCCACACCACGGTGCCTGGCTATTTTATTATTTTAAAAAATTTTTTGTAGACACAGAGTCCCCCTGTGTTGCCCAGGCTGGTCTCCAACTCCTGGGCTCAAGTGATCCACCCGCCTCAGCCTCCCAAAGTGCTGGGATTACAGGCATGAGCCACTGCACCCGGCTCCTAGTGAACATTTTACTGTGTGTGTTGATAAATCATCTTTTGAGCTTCTGTTGTATGTGGGGACTTGCTACACTGGCTGCTGTGAAGAGGTATGGAAGAAAGGAGAGGCTTTCTGCCTAGAAATTCTTTAAGAACACCTGAAAAGACAGTTGAATCATGTCACAACACTCTTAAGGCTCAAGTCAGTGTTTTCTGGTTTCCAGTAGCTTTAGGACTGGATTCTTTTAAAGCAGGGCTGATGGTGAGTTTGGTGTCTGTCTCATGTCCCCCTCACTCCCCACCTCCTCAGTTTAAGATAAGAGACATAATGATTTCTACCAGAATCCAAAGTAAATCCAAAGGGGGAGAAAAGACATACTGTTTTTTCTTCTACCTTTTTTTTTTTATTAAAGAGTTACGTCTCTGGCAGGAGGAAAGAATACAAGAGTCTATATGATTAGTTAGAGAGAATATTTTCATCCCCTCTCCCTGAATAGAAAAGCAGGGGTCACCATGTGTATCCTTACCCTTCAGGTGTTTTTGAAGATGCTGCAACTCCTGAAGTAGAGCTGAGGCAGAAAGGTTGGAAAAATGCCGCCCTCTGGGTATGGTGGGGAGGGATGTGACATAGTAAGAGGGTGTTTTGTGGTGTTAGGATTCCCACGCCACCAACCTTGCAGCTTTGTAAGAGCGCTACCAAGAACCACCACTGGGGAAATGGTTCTTATTCATTGTTTCTGTTGGAATGTGGTCTTGCTTTCTGGATTTTAGGAATTCAGGTTACTCAATATAAAACTTTGAGAAATCAGTGTGACTTAGTCCTTCACCTCCTAATATAAAGTGAATATTTCTTTACAAAAGAATTCATGTCCTTAATGTTAAAGATATTTTATTTTCAAAACATCTGTAACATGACTTTCAGAAGCAGTTCATTTTTCCAAGATTCCTCACATTATACTAGATAAATAATAGGCCCTCAGTTAATACTCTTGGGTTATTGAATTAATCTAGTTTGCAGAATGAGGTGTACCTGCCAATTTTCCTCTGCTTCCAAGTGTACTCTGAGAAGTAAAATGCTCTGGGAAATGGAACAAGAATTGAGTGGATGCTGACTCTCTGTGCCCACCTCCTCAACTGATTCATAATGGCTGACCTTGGGCAAGTCACTTCTTTCAATGCCTCAGTTCCCCATCTGTCAAATGGGGGTAATAATACTGACCTACCTCACAGGGGTGGTGTTGTGAGGCATTGTAAATCAAAGTTAATAGAATACTTCAGGGTCCTCTGTGGAGGATGTCTTGAGCCGGAGTTTAAGCCTGACACACAGGCTTTCGTCCTCACTGAGCTGTCTCCAAGACTGGAACTACTTAGTGACTCGGCAAATTCTCTGCCCCCCACCCCTCATCAAAGCTGCTAGTTCAGATGTTGACAGTGTTTTCATGAATGTTAGAATCTTATTAGTCCAGACTTTCTTAGGATGTTGTTGGGGAAGGCACTTAGGATTTTCTGTGTTTTGCATTCACAGAGGAAGGCCATTTCAGATTCAAGAGCATTGGATTAGGGAATCGTGAGGCAGAGATGCTACTGCTTATTTCTCTCTGCAGGTTGGGGATTAAAGTTCCATTCCCCATGGGTTTGAAGCAGACTCAGACTGTCTCAGGATCAAAGCAACCCTCAGTGGTTTTGATTTATGTCATTGCTTACCACTCCCCAAACTGATCCCAGGACAGCTGGGTCACTGTACCCCTTTGTGGTATCTGTACCCGGGCCTCTCCTTTCTCATAGGGACCAGCTGATTCAATAAATATGACCACCTTGTTTCCACCCCCCAAAAAAGCTACATTGGAATTATTTTTCCTAGAAATGTGTGTAACACTCAGAATTGGGCATTGATCCTTAAAGCTTCATCCGATTCACTGTATTCAGCATCTTGTCATCTCTTTCTCAGTGTCTGCAGTCTGAACCTAACCTTGACCTTTTTTCCCTCTGGTTTGAGAAAACTTTGGACACTATTTCTACTTGCCCAGGTGTGGGCTCAAGAGCCTTACTCTTTCCATCTCAGTTTAGGGGTGCAGCCAGCTCCTCTTCCCAATAGGGCTCTTTCTCCTTTTCCTCTCCTTGGCCCTAGATTTGTAATCCATGAAAAAGCACAAGGTCCTGGCTCCTTGCGGTCACATTCTGGTTCTCTGTGTTTTGTGGACTCTGTTCTCACTGTTCACCCAGCACTAGCAGTACCAGACGGTTCTGTGGAGTCCTGGGGAATGGAGAGAGCACAGTCTGATGCCCTGCCAAGGAGCCAGGAATTGACTTGCCCATGGTCCGCTGGCTTTCCCACCACTTCCTACAGGATGGGATCTAAGAGACTCAGGAGCTGGGTTTCTTTCAGCACTCTGTACTGTCCCAAGTAGCAAACAAATCACTTTGTAGCCAGATTTCTGAATGGAAATGAGAAATTGAATTCTCCATGGACTTTTAGGTTTATGGGGGAGTTTTGATTGTGTTTCTTGGTTTTATTTCAGCCAAACATGTCTGCTTTTGATTTTTTTAAAAAAACTGTAAGTGGTCTATATATATGTTCACCTTTTAAATGTAAATGTTTAAAAAGTAAGCATTTATGTGTTTCCATAACTGACATCTGATGCAGACCTCATTCTCTCCCCCTCTTCTACCCTCCTCTTTTCCCTCTTTTCATACTCTTGTATTGGTTCTAATAAATGGTTGCTTTTCAAATATGGATTCTGAGTGGTGGTTTACAGATCTGGGTCTTACACCCCTTGTTTAATTTGGGCCCTGGAGTGTCAGCTCAATTTCTGAAAGAGCAACAAGACTTGGAGAACATGGGCTTCTTTTCTAAGGATTACTGGTCTCTGACTTCCTACAAATAACCACAGGGTGGCGCAAGCCTGAGGAAATAAGATAACGCATATCCTGTTTCCTACTCTTATTTCCTTAACTGGTTCAGTGTGTACCTTTCCTGGTTTCCATGCTCTTGTGTGCTCCTAATGGTTCAGAGAATAAATATTAGCCTTCAGCAACCTGGGGATCCCTAGAAGAGTCATCTCATGGCTATTAGAACTTATGGAATACCACATCAAGCAAATGCAATCTAAATCAGGTTTGAAAATACATGAATCTGTAAACTTTGTATTTTATCTTTCTGATTTGCTTCGCAAATACCAAAGAAACTTCTCTGAGGACCGAAGGCTTGTGGGTCAGGAGCATGGTGTGAGGTCAGTTGGAAGTTAGGAGGAGGAAAGTATGTAGATAATCAAGAAATTATTGAAAAAATAAACCTGATGTAGTCCTGAATTTAATGGAGATAGGCAGAAACTCACAGAAGAGAGAAGTGAGGAAGATGAAGGGGTCCCCCAACCCAGACATCCTCTCACTGACATGTGAGGCCTCTGGAGCTGAGCACTTGTTTCTACCATCTCTTATCTGCAATTCTCCCCTCGTTTTCCTTTCTTGCTGAGTTATAGGGTCTCCCCAGTCTAATCTCGTAAAGTCTTATGAAGACATCTGTAGGTTGGCTGGCTTAATGGTCCATGACCTCATAAACATGGGACAGGAGAGCCATTTGGTCCACTTCAGAGCCAGGCCCTTCTGGACATTATTTATTTCCTACCACGGAAGCCTGAGACTGCTTGCCCTCTTCCCTTTCGATCTCTTTCTTGCTCTCTAAACATCATGTCACTTTGTCTCTGTCTCAGGCCCACTGGAAAGCACAACTCCAAGGTTTTGACACCCACATTCCTATTCCTAAACAACTATGTCTTGGTTTTTGTTTCCCTTCAGTGAGGGACTGTGCCGGCATGGCACTCATTCAGATGGGCTCATCATTGCTCATAGCTCTCCTCCCAGGAATCTTGCCTCAGTGTCCTGGAGAAGTCAGGAACTGGGCAATTTTGCCCCTCCTTTTGTCTTCGTTAAAGAGCTTCAGAGCTTGTGAAATCAGTACCGCACTGGCAGCCTGGGGAAAATGGAGGATCACTGTGTGGGAATTCCCTTCACAGGATCACTGAGCACACAGTTCTGTGGTTTTTGTTTGTTTGTTTGAAAACGGAGTCTCACTCTGTTGCCCAGGCTGTAGTGCAGTGGCGTAATCTTGGCTCACTGCAACCTCCACCTCCCAGGTTCAAGCTATTCTGCCTCAACCTCCTGAGACTGGGACTACAGGCGCCCACCACCACGCCTGGCTAATTTTTCTTTTGCTTTGTTTTGTTCGAGATGGAGTCTTGCTCTTGTTGCCTAGGCTGGAGTGCAATGGCACGATTTCGACTCACTGCAACCTCCGCCTCCTGGGTTCAAGCGATTCTCCTGCCTCAGCCTCCTGAGTAGCTAGGATTACAGGTGTGAGCCACTGCACCCAGCCTAATTTTTTTTTTTTTAGTAGAGATGGCGTTTCCCCATGTTGACAAGGCTGGTCTCAAACTCCTGACCTTAAGTGATCTGCCTGCCTCGGCCTCCCAAAGTGTTGGGATTACAGGTGTGAGCCATAGCGCCTGACCTGAACACACAGTTCTAAACCGCTCTGTTAGAGTCAGCAGCCCTCAGCCTCTGGTCTTTGGAAGTAAGTGTGAGCTGGGGGTGACAGCCCCAGTACTGAGGGCTGCTGAACATGAGTGTGTGCAGAGGAGAGCCCATTATATCCTGTGGACACACCAAGGTGCTCTCCAAGCCTTGAGAGTGACTTGTGCGTCTGTGTTGGGGAACAGGAAGACAAGGTGAAAGCTGGAGGCCAACTGGTGTGTGTGGGCATGCCACACAGGCCTTGCGGGGGTTCTGCTGTTCAGGCTGAGATGCAGTAGCCCGTGTGAGAATACCCCAAGAACTCACCTGCTTAAAGTTACAAGAAGATGAAGACAGATGAAGGGAAGGGTCTGATTCTCAGCTCTTTGGCTCCTTGGCCTTTTTTCCTCTTCCCTGTTGCTCTCCTGCTTTCCCCTCCACCTCTGCAGCTGTAACATCTTGCTTTCCAGGTGCTGACTCCCTCCTTTCTCTTAGCTTCTGCCTTTATTTGTGAGGCTGTATTTTTTATGGTTCCCCTCTTTGTCTACTGTATCGTGTGTATTTTTCTCTTTGTCTTCTTTTCTTCCTTTTCTAGTCTCTCCAGCCCATGTTCTCAACATCCTTTTTAAATTCCATAAGCAACCTCAATTTGGACATTTAATTTAACCCCATCAAATTATTATCTTTCGTATAACAATCTGGGACTCTTTGTGAGCTCTTACTGCCCCATGCTGCCTCTGGAAACAGGTGCTTCTGTTTATGTGTAGAATGTGATGCCCCCTCCCACACTGGGAGAGGTGATGCTGGCTCAATAGCCTCATGCCTCCTCTCAGCAAAGCCTTGTTTAATCATTTGGTTATGAGCCAAGGAGGGAGGAAGAGACGCTGAGAATTGAGCTTGCTGATATATTTGGGGGCTGCTGAGATGAAAAGGTTTAGGGTTATTATTGTACCCTTTCCTGTTCATTCCTCTTTCTGCTGCTGCTGTCTTCTGGAGAAGGAAGCTGGTGGGAAGCTGAGGTATTGACCACAGCTGCTGCAGCTTATGAAATTCTTACAAAATTAGCTACTAGGGAGGCTGAGGCAGGAGAATCGCTTGAACCCGGGAGGCAGAGATTGCTGTGAGCCGAGATCGCACCACTGCACTCCAGCCTCGGCAAGAAGAGCGAAACTCTGCCTCAAAAAAAAAAAGAAGAAAAGAAAAAATTAGAAATTCTGCTTCTACATGTGCAGCAAGGGTAAGGGTAGGGATAGGGGGTGGAGATGGGGATGAGGTAGGAGGGCAGGTAAACTAGAGCCCTTGCCTTTGCTATGTAGGAAGGAATGGGATGGGCCATGCAGCACTTACTTCTGCAGCCTGTTTCCCCTTTGCTTCTCCCCACTCCACTCCACACTATAATCCTTTGCTTCTGTACATTTCAGCTATTCCTAGTAGAAGCCAGGACAGCCCAGCTCCTAGACGCCTGGGCCTGTCCTCTGTCACATACCCCCTTGCTCTAGTTCCTGCCTTACCCTTCTAGTCCTATTTGCGCATGGAGCTGGGAGATAGGATGGGGCTTCCACAGTGCTCCCAGGAGAGAGCAGGGCTGGGGCTCCCTGCTGCTCAAGGGTGTGGTGCAGCCACGTCTTGCTTTTGGAGCAGGTCACAGGATGCTTCCTCCCTCTGTGTTTTTTCTGCCCTTCCAATTTCCCTCTCCCTGACCTTTTCACTGTTCATTGTCCTTTCTAGTTACTGTATTTTCCTTTTTATCATCTTCTCAGTTCTTTCCATTTTCCTCTCCCGTTTTTTGTTGTTTTATTTTTTTGATACGGAGTCTTGCTCTTGTTGCCCAGACTGGAGTGCAATGGTACGATATCGGCTCACTGCAACTTCCGCCTCCTGGATTCAAGTGATTTTCCTACCTCAGCCTCCTGAGTAGCTGGGATTACAAGTGCCCACCACTACGCCTGACTAGTTTTTGTATTTTTAGTAGAGATGGGGTTTCGCCATGTTTGCCAGACTGTTCTCAAATTCCTGACTTCTGGTGATCTGCCCACCTCGGACTCCCAAAGTGCTGGGATTACAGGTGTGAGCCACTGCGTCCGGCCCCTGTTTCTTTATTTTCATGTGTCAGAGAGTACAGAGCTAATAAGGGGGAGTGAGTGAAAGGTTTAAAAGATGGGCCGGGCATGGTGGCTCAAGCCTGTTAATGCCAGCACTTTGGGAGGCCGAGACGGGCGGATCACAAGGTCAGGAGATCGAGACCATCCTGGCTAACACGGTGAAACCCCGTCTCTACTAAAAAAAGTACAAAAAAACTAGCCGGGCATGGTGGTGGGCGCCTGTAGTCCCAGCTACTCAGGAGGCTGAGGCAGGAGAATGACATAAACCCGGGAGGCGGAGCTTGCAGTGAGCTGAGATCCGGCCACTGCACTCCAGCCTGGGCGACAGAGCGAGACTCCGTCTCAAAAACAAAACAAACAAAAAAAAAAAAAAGAAAGGTTTAAGATGGAAAGAAAAGTATAGATGGTTTTTCCTCATTTCCTTTGGAAATGTGGGGGAGCAGGGAGACTACCATCTTTCTCTTCCTGAGAACTGGAGCATCTCTCCATCCCCAGCACTCTTGAGTCTCTCAGCAATGATGTTTAAAACAGGGATTCATTATCTTGAAAAATAGTTCCAATTCTAATTTTTTTTGTGTGACTGTGATTACATATTTGTGAGAGAGAACACAGTCAGTTATCTGTGTGGCATATTTCTGTTAAAAACTTAAAGATGATCACTTTTGAGAATTTTATAACCCTCCTTGACATGATTGGAGCCATCTGGTTGTTGCAAGAAGACTGGAAACTACTGATCTCCAGTGTCCTACTAAACCAGTTAGGTCCTTATTTCTGTCTCAAATTTTTGCTGCCTTATTTAGCATGGGAATGAAAACTTTCTTTGGGGATCTCCTGTTGTCTCATTCATCAGCCTAAGGGATTATGGGGCAGGTAGAAACCATTTGCCTGATTCCTCTCCCCACCAACCCCACCACCCACTGCCCAACCCCACAAAAGACAGGCCCAGCCTCCCTGTAGAGGGAGGTGAGGAACAGTGCCTGGGCTCAGAGACTGAATCTCTCATCCCCACCCTTTGCTTCTCCCCATACTTCTTACACTCAAAACACAGAAGAGGGGTGTTTGGAGACCCAACTTATAAGCTTGGATAGAGGAGGTGGAAGAGAGAGAGGCATAAGGTTGTCCCTGTGAAAAACTAGGAGACTGTAGGATAAAATGAAAAAGGATAGCCAGGGATGGTGGCTTAATCCTGTAATCCCAGCAGTTTGGGAAGCTGAGGCAGGGGGATCACTTGAGTCCAGGAGTTTGAGGTTACACTTATCTATGATGGCGCCACTGCCCTTGGCCTGGGCGACAAAAGCAAGATCCTGTCTCCAAAAAAAAAAAAAAAAAAAAAAGTGGAGATGAAGGAGTTGGAAAAATAGATGTTGTGCAGGGGACATGTATGCATCACAACACAGATGCTAGGAATGTAGAAGCTCATGAAAGGGGCAAGTGAGGCCCTCTGAGGCTGTGTATCCTCTACCTCCAGGCAGTATCTTCACTCAAACAGATGGCTGGAACTTCACTTCTGAAGAGCTCTGGGCAATGAATCAATTTAGCATCCATTCTCATGTGTTCTCAGAATAATCTTTGCTCTGGACTGTATCACCTTCCTGAAAATCTGAGAAATACTTGGATTATTTCTCCATCCTGAATGACTTCAATTTTTACCCTAATATGGGGATTTGGAGGACCTGGAATCCCAACACTTTAATTCCCAAGTCTGTTTTAGGTGGTCCCAGAAAGGGAATGAGAAGTGGGTGTGTATAAAAGAGGCAAGTTGAGGGGATGGCAGTGCAGGAAGCTGCAGGTAAGGATTCCCCAATCCTCACTAGAGATTTCAATTGAATAACTGTTGCTATCTTCAAAGAAGAGATGGGACAAACAGCCCCCTTTACTCCACAAGGAAATGGCAGGTCTGTGTGTATATGAGTTGGAAGGCTATATTCATTTGAATATAACTGAATACATTTGTCCTCATTTGAATATATTGAATTTCACTGAGTCCAAGTTGAGTCACTTTAATGGAGGGGAAGCAATGGCCTAAATAATTCAAGGCAGTAGATAATCCCCAAATCATTTATGAATGTGATTGAAAGGCACTTGGAAGGGGCTTTGGAAGGTGCTTTGTGGACTTCTCTGGGCCAAAAGGAAGAAATAATTAATGGAGGCAAATGAAAATCTACTCTTAGACCTGTACGAGAATAGCTGTACAGACCCCATGGTATTGGAAGAGCAACAAGCAGGTTGGAAGTCTGAGGGGACAAAGAGAGTTGCAGTTATGTATGGATTGAGAAAAAATAGGAAACAATAAGCTCACAACTGACATCACTCCCAAATTAACCAATATAACAGCTCGGAACAGCCCAGGCACTGGGCAGAATCCTTGCATAAGAATTGAAGTCTGGCTTTGTTATTCACAGGTTGAGTAATTTATTTTATTTATTTTATTTATTTATTTTTTTGAGACAGAGTCTCATTTTATCGCCCAGGCTGGAGTACAGTGGCACAACCTCGGCTCACTGCAAGCTCCACCTCCCAGGTTCATGCCATTCTTCTGCCTCAGCCTCCCTGAGTAGCGGGGACTACAGGCGCCCACCACCACGCCCGGCTAATTTTTTGTATTTTTAGTAGAGACCAGGTTTCACCATTCACAGGATGGTCTCGATCTCCTGACCTTGTCATCTGCTCGCCTCAGCCTCCCAAAGTGCTGGGATTACAGGCGTGAGCCACTGAGCCCGGCAGGTTGAGTAATATTGGCTAAATTAATTCCCCTCTCTGGGTATCAGTTTCCTAAGGAGACTCAACTCAAATATGGGATGATTATTTCATTTTTCACAAAGTATTTTATCTTTTTATTGTAATCATAGCAAAAAATTGATAAAAGTAGACACTGGGAAAACTATAATCCTATGATGTTAGTATGACATATTTTTCCATTTGCGTGCTTGACCAGATTTTTGTCCATATGAAACAAAATCCCATTTTTACATAGTGTGTGTACCATTTTGTATTATTATTTTCTAAGATAGGGTCTCACTCTGTCTCTCAGGCTGCAGTGCAATGGCATGATCACAGCTCACTGCAGCCTCGACCTCCCATACTCAAGTGGTCTTTCCACATCCTGGACTAAGCCTCCCTCCCAAGTAGCTGGGACTACAGATGCATGCCACCATGCCCTGCTTTTTTTTTTTTTTTTCTAAGAGATGGGGCCTCCCTGGCTGGGCGCAGTGGCTGACGCCTGTAATCCCAGCACTTTGGGAGGCTGAGGAGGGCGAATCACAAGGTCAGGAGATCGAGACCATCCTGGCTAACACAGTGAAACCCCGTCTCTACTAAAAATATAAAAAACTAACTGGGTGTGGTGGTGGGCACCTATTGTCCCAGCTACTCAGGAGGCTGAGGCAGGAGAATGGCATGAACCTGGGAGGCAGAGCTTGCAGTGAACCAAGATCGCACCACTGCACTCCAACCTGGGGGACAGAGTGAGACACTGTCTCAAAAAAAATGATAACAATAATAAAGAGAGATGGGCCTCCCTGTGTTGCTAGGCTGGCCTGGAACTCCTGTACTCAAGAGATCCTCCCGCTGGGACCAGTGCTGGGATTACAGACATGAGCCACTGTGCCCGTCCCTATTTTGTACTTTTTTTCACTTAAAAAACAGTTCTGGGCTGGGCGTGGTGGCTCATGCCTGTAATAATCCCAACACTTTGGGAGGCCGAGGCATGAGGATTGTTTAAGCCCAGGAGTTCAAGACCACTTTGGGCATCAAAGTGGTACCTCCATCTCTACAAAGAACACAAAAATTAGCTGAATGTAGTGGTACACGCCTGTAGTCCCAGCTACTCGGAGAGCTGAGGTGGGAGGATCGTTTGAACCAGGGAGGTTGGGGCTGCAGGAAGCGTTGGTCATACCAGTGCTCTCCAGCTTGGGCAACAGAGTAAGACTTTGTCTCTTAAGAAAAAAAATTTATCAATGTACTGTGTATGGATTCTACCAGGATCCATGGTTTGGAGGGCCCCCTGGCCACTTCATGTTAGTCTCATACCTTTGAAACAGTAATGGTTCCAGTGTTCCATTCTCAGCTGTTGTTCCTTTTTTTATATTATTCTTATTTTTTGAGACGGAGTCTGTCTCTGTCGCCCAGGCTGGAGTACAGCGGCGCGACCTCGGCTCACTGCAAGCTCCACCTCCTGAGTTCACACCATTCTCCTGCCTCAGCCTCCCGAGTAGCTGAGACTACAGGCGCCCACCACCACACCCAGCTAATTTTTTGTACTTTTAGTAGAGATGGGGTTTCACCGTGTTAGCCAGGATGGTCTCAATCTCCTGACCTTGTGATCTGCCCACCTCGGCCTCCCAAAGTGCTGGGATTACAGGCGTGAGCCACCGTGTCCAGCCTCAGCTGTCGTTCTTACCCCACTTTGTTCCCTTCTTCTAAAATAGCTTCTATACTTTCATTATTTCAACTATTACTTATGGACTTATGACCCCTCACACCGGTATCTCTGAGCCTCAATTGTATGGCTGTTCTCTCTGTATCCACTTGCCCTTTGCTACCTCCTCCTGAGAATCCTGGAAACTCTTCAAATGCAGACTCTTCAAAGTCTGCCCGAGGCCTGCCTTTACTGCATTTTCCTCCACTTCTATTCTCCTTATCCCTCCCAGCATTTCACAGAACTATGCTCCACGCCCCAACACGCTGGTCTCTTGGATTTCAATGCCTCTGCCCCCACAATCCACTCTGCATAGTTTGGTTTCTTCCTCCCTGATACCTTCATGGGTTCCTTCAAGTAAAATTACTCATTCTGTCTTTGGTGCTTTCACAAACTCTTATGCCTCATCTGTATTATAAAATAAACTCTGAATTCCTGTGGACAGAGTTCATTTCTACTTCATCTCTGGATCTTCAATTCCTGGCTGAGTGTGTAGCACATAGCAGATGCTTATAAAATAATTGTGGGATGAATCAATGGTCAAGTCATGGTTCCCACTTGCTTCGATTTCACCAAAGTTGTCATTGTCACCACTGATCAGTACCCTTACTGTTATCATCATTAACTTGATCATGATCACACTTCCGTCATGGTCACTATTATTAACTCCATTGACCACACCACCTCATCATTTACAGCAACAAAAAAAGAACCTTTATTAAACATCTGTTCCTAGAGGATAGTATGCAAAAAGCTTTTAATGGAGTTACATGTCATCCCTGCCTTCCAGCACTCATAGTCTAAAACATCGTTTGTGCTGGGAAATGGTCATTATAGACTTCCTGAAGGATGACCAGTGAACAAGAAAGTAAAAATTATTTAAAGAATGACATGAGGCCAGGTGTGGTGGCTCATCCCTATAATATCAGCGCTTTGGGAGGCTAGGGTGGGAAGATTGCTTGAGGCCAGGAGTTTGAGACCAGCCCGGGCAACTAGCAAGATATCTTTACACAAAATTAAAAAATTTGCTGGTCATTTTGGTGCACACCTATAGTCCTAGCTACTTGGGAGGCTGAGGTGAGAGGATCACTTGAGCTCAAGAGGTTGAGGCTGCAGTGAGCCCAGATCATACCACTGCACTCCAGCCTAAGTGTCTATCCCCTACCCCACCAAAAAAGACAGACATGATGTGACATTTAGAGAGGCATCATGGAATCCCCAGCCCTCTCACCTCCTACTTGGACTTGTCTCCATCATTGCCCACAGTATGAAACTCACCAAAAACACTAATAATGGTTAGGAAGACTTCACTGCCCAGACTTTCTGGCCAGTCCCAGCCCCAGCTCCATAGTCTTCCCTTCTGCCTTCCTGCTTTCTCCATGAGACTGTCTTGGTCTAGATATCCTTATCAGTGAGTCTGATCACAGCAATAAGATTGCACAGTATGCCCCTTGAAGCACCAGAAGTTTTTGGTTTCTGAGTTTGGCATCTCTAAAAGGTGGCTCATAAATCACTTATGCCCTTGTGGTGCCTCAGGCCTGCAAAGCACAGATGACAGTAGAATTGGAGAGAGATGGTGGTGGAGAGTTGTTGCTGGTGGTGGTAGTTACAGAGGAAAGTATTTGGGATGGAAAGAGGACAGGATTTCTAGAGGGTGAGAAGGATGGGAAGAAACCAAGCCCCAGAGGAAAAAGGGGAGAGGAAATGTAAGTAGAAAGGGTGGGTGCATAAAAGGAGAGGAATATAAAAGGCAGTAAAAAGGCAGGAATGATGTGAGGTATGGTAGGCAGTGAGAGAAAAGATGCTATGTGAGAGAGAGCCACTTGAGTGTGTCCAGGCATCTCCTGGGCACCACAGTGTGAACGAAAGGTGAGATAAGAGTCAGCAGGGAAATTCACCAAACCCTCCTGTTTGTAGGATGGGAAGTGAGAAGGCTGGGGATTCCCAAGGTGCCCAGCGTCTTGGACGGCACACACACACCAGCCTCCTATAAGGTAATTGAGTTTTCTGTTGTTTCACTCAGAAAAGAGGCATGGTGGGAGTGGGAGCCTTATATTAATATCAGTTCCCTCAATGTTGGGCACACCCATGAGTGATGTGAAGCTGGGTCCAGACTGTATCTCTTGGTGCGGTAGGACTTGGTACCTGTAGCCAAGGGGGAGTTAGGATTAAGGGTGATAGATCTTTGTCATTAGTTCAAGGAGTTAAGAAGACCAGAAATACGGCTAGTATGAGGGAGGCTCTGGCCTGAGCAGAGATAGGGTGAAGCCTGGATGGAGTGAGAGGGAACAATATTGGATCAGAGCAAAGTGGAGCTTTCCGTGAAATGAATGCATGTATATCTAACAATTCTGAGAGGAAATTGAGCCCAGGAGAAGGCTTTGAGCAGCCCAAAACCTCACAGTTGTCCCTAGGCCTGGAACTCAGGTCTGTCTTCCTGAGCTCCCCCGACTGTGTTCTGTTCTCAGAAGCTTTGGCTGTGCCCCTTCCAATCCTGGGATGCACACTTAGGGCACAACTGACCATAATTAAGGGCAGGCTGGACAGTTAGGAGGCCTGGACACTTTTTTTCCCTTTCCTTTTTGAGATGGAGTGGCACTGTCTCGGCTCACTGCAACCTCCACCTCCCGGTTTCAAGAGATCCTCCTGCCTCAGCCTCCCGAGTAGCTGGGATTACAGACGTGGGCAACAATGCCGGGTTAATTTTTGTATTTGTAGTAGAGACGAGGTTTCCCCATGTTGGCCAGACTTGTCTCAAACTCCAGACCTCAAGCCATCCGTCCACCTCGGCCTCCCAAAGTGCTGGGATTACAGGCGTGAGCCACCGAGCCCAGCTGGACATTTGTTATAAAATGACCAAGGGAACACAAAACCAGAGAAGACAGAAAGCACTGGCGGAGGTGTGGTTTGCACACCAAGACCTATCTGGGAGAAGACGGTGGGGACAGGGGAGGGATGTTCAGACTAGGGCTCAATACTCAGAGGAAAGTCCAGAAGGGTCCTTGCTTCGAGCCCCTTTAGGCAGCCTGAGGTGATTTGGGGGGGTTTGTGCTGCCCCCTGGTAGCCACTGTGGGAATAGCACTGAGAATCATGCTCAGCCGACGAACCGGTGTGAACCCCATCCTACAGGATGAATTCTTGCTGTCTCATACTTTCTTGCAGAATGCATGCTGGTAAAATTCCTTAAGCCTCTTGGCCTGGATTGTTAGTGCTCTCCTTCCCGGGACAAGGGAGTGAGATGGAACCTCATGTCATCTGTCTGGAATCTCAAGACATGTAGTAAGCATTTTATGTACTATTCTCACTCCATTATTACAAAGTCCCTATTAAGTAGTCACTGTTATTCCCATTTTAAGGTGAGGAAACAGCCTTCGAGGGAGGCAGTTACTTCTCCAACATCATGCAGTGCCAGAGTTTGAACCTCAGTCTCTTGGCTCGGAGTCCAGTGCTTTTTCACGGCATCCGCTCTCCACTCATAATCCCCCTGGTTTCTCACCTCTCACAGTCTTGGGCCAAGATGCGTAAGGACCCAAAGAGTACCAAGAGGAGGGGCTCTCCCATGGGCTCGCAGATGACATGTAAACGACGCTGCTTGGGATCACCAAAGCCCTGGGTATCTATGTGTGCCTGAAATAATCAAGGCCTCACTCATTTATTCAGTATTTGAGTATCTCCTGGGCTTCAGACTTTGTGCCCAGAAGTGGGATACAGCAAAGAACAGACATGTTCTCTGTCTTAAGTGAGAGAGCTCACAATTTAGTAAGTGCAACTGACCAAATGTTTTTGCAGTAAGTGCTAATAGATGTCATTATCAATTGCCATGGGGAATCGCGGAGGTCTTTCCAAAGGAAAGCATATCTGAGCATTGATTTTCAAAGAATGTGTCTGTCAAGCAGACAAGAGGACAGAAGAGCAGTCGAGGTGGAAGCAAGGTGCAGGTAAGTCCAGGCAGAGTGAGAGAGCTCATGAGGAGCTTAGGGACCCTCAGAGCAGTTTTGTGTAACTGAAGCGCTGGCTGTTGTGTGCCTGAGTCTGGCCATGATGCAGAAGATAAGGCTAGAGAAGGGGGATGCTGACAGAATGTGAGGGGCTTTCTTTGGCAAGGGTGAACAATATAAGCTTTATTCTGCAAGCCTGGGAGTCCAGAGTTTTCTGCTGTTGACCTCCATTAGACCAATTTTTTTTAGCAAGGTAACCCCAGAGGCAGGACTACCACCTAGGAGGCTATGCACCAGTTCTGGCAGGAAAATCCCACCAGAAGCCCCTGGTCCAAGGCGTCAGGTAAGGATGAGCGCATTCAGGAGACATTGACCAAGTCGAATCCAAGAGAAATGGAGGAATCAGAATCTGAGATTGCAGGCTTGGCCTGCGCCAGTGCGAGACAGACAGGCCGGAAGGTGGCGCGAGCCGGGGGAGCCGCGCTCCCGCGGTTACTCACTCAGGGAGGGGTGAGAACGCGCCAGTACCCGGGGAGTGAACAGCCGCGGCGGAGGCGCGCAGGGAGAACGCCTGCCTCGCGTGGAGCCTGCTCACCCGGAGGCGCCAGCCGCGAATATATGGCCCAAAGCCGAATGCAGTTGTGCGCAGCTGGGTATGCAAATGTACGCAAATCCGTGCTGCCCGGCCTGGGCTAAGTTGCGAGCGGAGTCAAAGGGTGGGGGAAGCGGCACAGGATTGCTACTGTTCTTCCGCTCCCAGAGGAGTTCAGACGCAGTGCGGGAGGGGATGCAGGGGGAACAAATGCATCTTCCCTGTCCTGACCGTCCCACCTCAGGACCGTGACAATCTATTGGGACAAACGTGGGTTCCCTCCATGTCCTCAATGACCTTGTTCCCCCACGCCCTCAGCCCCATCCTGCGTAAGATGCGTACAGGGGGAAGGGCCCTGGCACCCAGAATACCTGAGCCCCTGTTGGTCAGAGCGTCCTTCCTTCACTACGAGCGGGAATGAGCCGCAGGGTGGGTAGATGATCCCACACCCGACCCGGTCTCCCATAATTACCCCTCTCCACAGCCAGGGAAGGGGTCGTCCGGAAGATCTGATTTATTTCATCTCTTCATTGTGACCCGTCCTTCTGCCTCCCATCCGCTTCTTGAGAAGTCCCTCCAGAAGTCTAACCATAGTCACACTTGCTATTGTTTCTATTTTATTTTTCCGGGTGGTTTAGTGAGAAGACTATTCCCAAAGTCCCAAAGGTTGGGTTCTGAGGGTGTGGGAGTGGGGCCTGGGCATCAACTTCCGCCCCCTCTCCCCCACCCAAGGACCAAGGAATAAGTCCCTACCCAAGGCACGAACTGAAAGGGAGTCTGGGCTGTCATCTCCCGGCTCTGGCTTTTTTCTTTTCTTTTTTTTTTTCCCCTTGCCGACTCTTCCCTCAATGGCCACAAGGGGTCTTCCTTGCGCTAAGAATGGGAAATCCGGCGTTAGGTTTGAGTACTGGGAGGGTGGGGCGCCTAGCGAGGCTTCCTCTCCACGGTTTGCGAGTGCGGAGACCTGCAGGCGTCCCACCTCCCCACCCCTCTTCGGTGGCTTCATTCAGTCGCAGACGACTTCAGCTCTCTCACCCCACGCTCCAGACGGGAGATTGGTATTTCAGGATCTCCTGCTCCTTCACCTAAGCCTATGGAGCAACCAGAGGACTGTGAGCCGAGACAAGAATTCGGGCCAGACATACAGTAGGCGCTCAATAAATGCTTTTCAGATGAATGACAATGTGGCGGTGTCCTGTTCAGAAGCTTGGGAAGGGAGGAGACGACTCGGGTGAGTTGAGCAGGACACCCCTCCTCCCAAAGCAAGAGGGTGCCAAGAGGCGGCTCAACTGCCTAGGAGGGAAACTGAGGCCATCTGTGGGACTTACATATTGATACAGCAGGGGAGGTCCTGAAGTGACAGGGGCAATTAGAAGGGAGGGGTTAGCTAATCAGAAAGCTGTCGTGGATTGATCTGACGTCGGAAGGCGGGAAAAACGGAAGATCCAGGCCCCTAAAGGGAAGCCTTGTTAGAACGGGGAAATGGGATGTGAGCGTGGAAAAGGGGCTGGAGATTTGGATTGTTTAGCTCAGAGAAGGAAAGTTAAGGCAACCCCTTTCTCCTGTGAGGGCAGAACTTGTTAGGTTTAGCTGAAGCTGCAGCAGGAGGAACGGCGGTCGGACCCCAGGAAGGACTTCCCCGTTGGAGTTAGACATGGGGGCAGAGGGTGAAGGGGTGATGACGTCGTTCCTGGGTTGGGAGGTGAGTTACCTGAAACCGTCTTATAATGGGAACCCGTCAGGGGTGGTGGGGGCGGGAGATACAGTTAAGGGTTAGATGCAGTGGGTGGAAGCTTAGGTGAAGTCGGCTGCCCTTCCCCCAAGGAAGCGGCTGCAGGACCCGAGAGGTGGGAGGTTCCTGACCAGGTGCTCTCACGCTCACTGCCCACCTGGAAGGACACCTGGGTGGCCCTGCCACACGCCCCCACCCAGGGCTTGCAGGAAGTCCTTCCCCAGCCGGATGGGGCGAGGTGTGTTTGGATGAATCGTAGCCTCGGGCTGCACCCGGTGACCTCCTCGAAGACCCTCACACAGGCTCCCGTGGCAACTCGCCAGTCCCATCCCCTACTAGCTTTGGCGCATTCAGGGCCGCTCCTGAAATGTCCTCCCTGCAACCCTAGAAAAGGCTCCTCTGGGAAGCTTGCCCTGCTCTCGCCAGCCTGGTCAGAAATCCTATGGCTCTTCTACTTTGTTTCTCTGGGTGACTTGGGTGAGCAGGAACCACACCTTGATTAGCACATAGTAGGGATACCAAATAAAGTTTTGGGTGGAGGCCTGGTTTAAATCTTGCACTGTTCTGGTCGTGTGACCTCGATTTGAAGCCCCATGTGCTGATCCGTGAAATGGGTACTTCTGTCTTGCTCACTTCTTGGGCTTTTTTTTTTTTTTTTTTTTTTGGAGTTTCGTTCTTTTAGTCCAGGTTGGGGTGCAATGGCGCGTCTCAGCTCACTGCAACCTCTGCCTCCCAGGTTCAAGCGATCCTCCTGCCTCAGCCTCCCAAGTAGCTGGGATTACAGGTGCGTGCCACCACG
>NW_012104410.1:933055-934285 GCF_000951045.1 Mandrillus leucophaeus | reverse complement strand
CCTCCAACCAGCAGCGTCCACCGTCGACCAACTGCCCTAGAACTACACCGTGCTGGGCATTGGGGCACTGTTATGAGCAAGAATTTCCATTTTTCTTCTCATGGGACCTTCATGCTAGTGGCAAGAGACAATTTTTTTTTTTTTTTTTTTTTGAGACAGAGTTTTGTTCTTGTAGTCCAGGCTGGAGTGCAATGGCACGTCTCAGCTCACTGCAACCTCTGCCTCCCAGGTTCAAGCGATCCTCCTGCCTCAGCCTCCCAAGTAGCTGGGATTACAGGTGCGTGCCACCACGCCCAGCCAATTTTTGTATTTTTAGTAGAGACAGGGGTTTCACCATGTTGGCCAGACTGGTCTCAAACTCCTGACCTCAGGTGATCTACCCGTCCGGGGCTCCCAAAGTGCTGGGATTACAGGCATGAGCCACCGCGCCCGGCCTTCTTAGGCTATTGAAAGGACTATGTGCCTGAAATAAGGAAAGGGAAAGCATTTTGTTTTATGCAAATGCAGGCCATGCAGACACCCGTGTGCTCAGGGGTGGGTACACCCACATTCACACAGGTTGAATCTCTTGGAGGGGCTAGGTCCGCGTCTCTTGATTTTGCAGTCAAGCAAAAGCTGGAGACGGTAGGCAAGAGGGCCAGCTAGGGAGAGCTAGCTGTCAGATGCCAGAGAGGGAACCCAAGAATGCGAGGGGTGGTCCCCAGAACTGGCTAACCTAGACCCAGGATCTCATTCTCCAGGGCGGGATCCCAGTTCCCTGGAGGATTCTGGGTACAGGCCAGTGGGCCTGGACCCTGGCGCAGAAACACGGGACCGAAGACCTCGCTGTGGGAGCCCCGAGTCGGGGCTGCCCGGCAGAGGGCGCCCAGGCTGGCTCGGGCACAGCCCTCTTTGGGTGCGGCCCGCCTCCTGTTGCGCCCTCTGCGGGCCAACAGGGACACTATCGCGCTGCCTGTCTTCTGTGGCCACAAAATGGGCGGGGTTCTGCTTATTCAGGGTCTCTTGGCCACGCCTCTCCTGCAGAAGCCTCCTGCATCCTGGACCCTGGAACTCCCAGCCATGCCTGGCTCTATCTCCTCCACGCTTCAACTCCTTGTGGAGAAGGGAGCGCCTCTCCATCCCTCAAAAGGTGAATCCAAGTACCAGGTTTCCTGCCCAGCTCAGCTCCACACTCAAGCTCCACTGGGAAGGATGATGAGAATAATCCCCCAGCAGCGTCATGCTTAGGGT
>NW_012104410.1:915971-932573 GCF_000951045.1 Mandrillus leucophaeus | reverse complement strand
TCCCAGCCTGTCAGTCCTTCAAGGATGTCTTAGCTTGGGCATGTTCCAGCCTTCTCATTGGACCCCCTGCCTACCGTCTCTCCTCTCCACTTACCAAAATTATCTTTCTAAAACACAAATTGGCTGGGCGCGGTGGCTCAAATCCTAGCACTCTGGGAGGCGGAGGTGGGCGGATCACTTGAGGTCAGGAGTACAAGACCGGCCTGTCAACATGGTGAAACGCTGTCTCTACTAAAAATACAAGTTAGCTGGGCATGCTGGCCTGCGCCTGTAATCCCAGCTACTCGGGAAGCTGAGGCAGGAGAATTGCTTGAACCTGGGAGGCGGAGGTTGCAATGAGCCGAGATGGCATCATTGCACTTCAGCCTGGGTGACAGAGCCAGACTCCGTCTCAAACAAAACAAAATAAAAAGCAATAACAAAAAAACACAAATCAGTGTAGGTCACTATTTTACTTTAATCTCCAGTAGATCCCCATTGCCTAGGAGAAAAAAGGTCCAGACTCCTTCTTAGCTCATCTCCATCTTCTATGTTTGGCCAAATCTAAGCCTCTGATCTCATCAGATCACCTCTTTGCCTACTCGAAATTCTCCAAACACATCCTGCTCCCTTTCCTTTTCCTTTCCTTTCCTTTCCTTTCCTCTTTCCTTTTTTGACAGGGTCTTGATCTGTCACTCAGGCTGGAGTGCAGTGGTGTGATCTCAGCTCAATGCAGCCTCAACCTCTGGGTCTCAAGCCATCCTCCTGCCTCAGTCTTCCTAGTAGCTAGGACTACAGATGTGCTCCACTGTGCCTAGCTAATCACATCCTGGATTTTGGTCTTTATTTGGTAAATTTCTACTCATTCCTCAAGGCCTAGTTCAAATATGCCCTTGCTGGGCATTCTTTTCTCTAACACCCCCAGGAAGCATGTTTCTGTGCCCCCATGGACTTCTTTGTACTCACTTCTTTTTTATGACATTTATGCTGGGGCGTTATCTGTTCACAAATTGGTTCCCCGCCCCACCCCCACCCCCACCACTAGAAGTTGAGCATCGCTAGGTCCGAGTCTGATTCTTATCCATCCTGGTACATACTGGGAATCCAATCTAGAGCTGCTTGGCCAAGGACCCACTGGTGCCTCAGCCCCAGATTGGAAGAAGTGGTGTCTCATGTCTGCCCCTGGGCCTAGAACATGGCAGAAATGCCTCTGCCTGTTCAAAAACTGACTGAACAAGACAGTTGACTCATTCCCTCACTCCTGGGGTGAGCCTCTGCTTCCCTCGTTTCTTTCCAGGAGAACAGCCATCCTTTCTTTCTCCTTGCTGTTTGCTCCCTTCCCTGCTAGGGGGCAGGTACTCCAGACCCTCTGGGTTCTAGGAACCTAAATTTAAGTCTGATCCAGAGGTTTATTTCTTAAGAGCTCAGAAACCGATGGTAGGGGAGGCTTCTCCCCTCTGCACAGTCCCAAAGATTCCCCACTGATTCTTGGACCCTACTCCAAGTCAGCCTCCCCACCCCAGAATTTACCTAGTCCTTGCTTGTCTAGCCTGGGGCTTGGGGGCAAAATCATAAATTTGAGAGACAAGAGGCGAGATAAAGATCATTTGTTGAAAATGATGTCATCAATCATTTGCTGGGGAGAATACATCTAAGAATTCCCCAAACCTGGGTGCTCATATGCACCCCCTCAAGCTCCCTGTTATGCTCCCCTACCCCAATGTCCCTGGCCTCCCTGGTCAGCTGTTTTCCTGGGCTTGAGGTTGCCTGGTCATTTTTGTTTCATTCTTTCCAGCCTGCATTCTCAGAAAGCCCTCAGGCCCCTTCCTACCTTGGGAGGGTCTCAGGATGGAGAAGTTCATCCCCCACCCTTCCCAGCCCACACTAATGATCATATTTCTGAAAAAGCCCGGAGGGGAGATTCCTAAACTCCTAGTTGTAGAGTTTCAGGCTGAGGATGAACAGATAAATAATGGCTTGCCAAATTAATTAATTATTTTATTAGCCTGAGTAATTATTAATCAGGTAATTAATCACCCAGTTGTGCACTATGAATAGTAATTATGTGGCTGGGGGTGGGGGACGACAGTGGTGGAGCAAGTTATGATTTTAAGGTCTGGCAATGTATGGACCTTCTCTTGGTCCTAGGAAGATTTCGGAGGATTTATGGGCTCCATCTCTTCCCTCAGCCTCACACCCATGCTTAGAGATTAGGAACAGAATGGGATCTACCTGGATCCTTTTGCAAAGGCAGACATCAATTTCATCCTTCCCCTCTTGACTTCCAGAGTTCAGAAGGATGGAGGACATGGAGGCAGGGACGTGTACATGGAGATGAAAGGAAAGTGAAGAGAACGTGCACTTGTGAGTGTGTGTGTGTGCAAGTGTATGTATGTGAGTGTGTGGTGTGTGTGAATGTGTGAGTGTGTGTTGGGTGTGTGAATGTGTGTATGTGAGTGTGTGTGTGAGTGTGAGTGCCTGAATGTGTGTGAGCATGTGTGTGAGAGTGTGTGAATGTGTGTGAGTGTGCGTGTGTGTGTACCAGGGTGAGACTGAGACAGAAGCAATTCCTAAATGTGCCAGATGTCTCCACAGCCTCAATTTGGTCATTTGATATAAGAGAGCAATGCTGGGATTCACTAAAAATGTTGCCTTTGAACCTGATGTTTTGGAAGGTAGAGATGCCACCAGAAGCAAGGAAAAATAGAGGAGGTTGAGAACAGAGACAGGAGGAAGTGCAAGGCAAGACAGGAAATAAGGGGAAGAGGGAAGGAGGAAAAGTAGAACCGGCTCTTTACCTTTGAACTGACTTCATGTTTTTGTCTTGCTGGGATGGGTGGTGTTCCCTTCCAGGCTTTCTTTTCCACACTCCCCATCCTACTCAGGACCTTCTCTCTTCGGAGATCTGGAGTGGGCTCCACCTTCAGAATCTTTCTCCTTCAGCTATTTCCCAAGACTCTGTCTACTGCCCTGTAGGGTTGGAAGGAGGGGAGTGAGGATAAAAAGAGATGGTGAAGTGATGGCAGGTTACACTTGCCCTTGACACCAGGAAATCATTCTGCAAGTCCCACCTCCATGCCTCCTGCTGTTTGGAGATCCCATCAACTCATATCCCTGTGTGGTATCCCTTTGGATAACAGTAAGCTCCTGTCTCTCAAGGTGCCCCTTCCCCCAGACCTCCTTTTCCCAGGGCCAGGTGCTCCCAGGTTCCCTTCCTTCCCCTGCTCACTTGGGGAGGGTCACTGATCATGCTTTTAAGCCCCCTGAGGCCCTCTGCTCATAGCCCCTTTTACTTTCTGTTTATGGTAAATTTCACCCTTTATTTACAGTGGGTCCTGCTTTGTTTATGACCTGCTTGAGGTCAGTTTTATTTTTGTATCTCCAGTTCCTCTCCCATGCACTGTTTGTTTATGCCTCCTCTTGGTGCCCCCTTTGCAGGCTCTTCCCCAAGACCCCACTCTGAGAGGGCACAGGGGAAGGGGAAGGCCTGGATTTGAGAACCTGGGTCCTGCAACTCCAGGAGATGGTTGGGCTAAGGAGGGGCGGAGGGGTGGCCGTGGTAGCTCCATCTCCTGGGTCTTACATCAAATGACCAGTCAAATTGAGGCTGTGGAGAAATAGAAAGATACCTAGGAAGAGGAAGGAACTGGAGGTGGCCTCTAGGTCCTGAGAAGCACTTGCATAAATTGGCCAGGGAAGAGGCCCTCACATGCCCGGTGCCACCTGTTTGGGGCTCAGGCTGCTGTGAGAATATGGAATCTCCACGCTCCTCAGGCCCCAGTCCTTGCAGGGCCTGTCCACTGGGCATCCCTGTTCAGTGTATCCTCTCAGCAGAGCTCTGGGGGCAGGGCAGGGGGTCAGACTCAGGGGCAGCTCCTGACATGACAGAGCCTGCCATGAGATAAACATGGGGCCTGGAACCCAGCCTCTTGTTTGGAATTCTTGGTGGCTGGGGAGGGTGGTGGTATGGTGAGGGAGCGGTTGGTGGGAAAATGAGTGGAACGGGGAGAGCAGACCTCATGGAGGGCCCGTGCTGAAAGAGGAGACCATAGCCCGGCGCCCTTGACATCACTCGGGGACTTGCTAATGGCTCTGCGGAAAGGGCTAGCATCCAAAGTCCCTTGAGATTGACTTACCCTCTTATGAAATCACCCAGCACCCACTCTGAGTAAGCACCTGATGGGCACTGGGGAGGGAAGAATGGAGGATGGAAAGAGCTGTGGATTCTCAGCACCTTAGGGTAGCGCAGCTGCGCTCACAAGTTCTTCCTCTCTGACTTCCACCTCCCTCTGTAAGGGATGGGGGCATAGAGAAGGTGGAGTGAGAGTGGCTCAGATTTCTTGCTCTTCCCTCCAGAGTCTCCCTGGGAGTTGTTGATCTTCAGCCAGGTTCTGAGCGTTATCTAGAAGACACTCCAGGGAACCAGCTCCAGCTCTGTTGGAGCCTTATCTTGTCTGCAGACAGACTCAATTAACCTCTTCTCGCCCTCAGTGCATGTGTGGAGGGCGTCTTCCTCCCATCCCTGGTGGCCCTGCTTTCTTTTTCTTTCTTTCTTTCTTTTTTTTTTGAGACGGAGAGTCTCGTACTGTCGCCCAGGCTGGAGTGCAGTGGCGCGATCTTGGCTCACTGCAAGCTCTGCCTCCTGGGTTCACGCCATTCTCCTGCCTCGGCCTCCTGAGTAGTTGGGACTGCAAGTGCCCACCACCACGCCCAGCTAATTTTTTGTATTTTTTAGTAGAGACGGGCTTTCACCGTGTTAGCCAAGATGGTCTCGATCTCCTGAGCTCGTGATCCACCCGTGTTGGCCTCCCAAAGTGCTGGGATTACAGGCGTGAGCCACTGCGCCCGGCCTGGCCCTCCTTTCTGTATGTCTCTAGGGGCATCCCAGATATTTCTCCATCTCCATGTCCTCCCCCTCCCCACTATTTCTCAGGCTAGGACACCTCTGGAAAGGAGATGTCTTCTATTTTCTCTTGCTCCTTTCCCCTGAGCTAACCCTACCCTGCATCCCTGCTAAGCCCTTCTTAGGATCTTCCCTTCATCTCTCCTCTTCCATTCATCCTTTCCTTAGAACACAGGCACTCTATGGCCAGGCACAGTGGCTCACTCCTATAATCAATTCCAGCACTTTTGCAGGCCGAGGCTGGTAGATCACTTGAGGTCAGGAGTTCGAGACTAGGCTGGCCAACATGGTGAAACCTGTCTCTACTAAAAATACAATAATTAGCCTGGTGTGGTGGCACGTGCCTGTAATCCCAGCTACTTGGGAGGCTGAGGCAGGAGAATGGCTTGAACCCCGGAGGCAAAGGTTGCAGTGAGCTGAGATCGTGCTGCTGCACTCCAGCCTGAGTGACAAAGTGAAACTCCGTCTCCAAAACAGCAACAACAACAACAACAACAACAAAAACAAAACACACACACACACAAAACCCAGGCACTCTAGTTCCTGACTCCTACTCCAAAACCTCTCTGGGGCCTATTGTCTATGGTTCTTTTATGGATTTCACAGTGGTACCTCTTCTCCACTTGGTCCAAAGCCTCAGCTTTCCAGGCTGCAGAGGGGAGAAGAGTGTGTAGTTCTTCCCATTGCCAGCAGAGTGCAACACACACACAAAACCATGCAGAAGGGTTGGGAGGTCGAGAGGCCTGGAGTGGGACCACCCTACTGAGAGGTGGGACAGACGACACTTGCAGCCTAGGGACTGCCTTAGGAGCAGGATAAGCAAAAAATTTCTAGGACTAATAAGTGGGGTGGGAATCTCTAGTTTTTAGCCTTATTTACAAACTCTGTAATAGCTAATAGTATCAGCTACTTTTTTTTTTTTTTGTGAAATGGAGTCTCGCTCGGTTGCCTGGGCTGGAGTGCAGTGGTGCAATCTTGGCTCACTGCAACCTCCGCCTCCTGGGTTCAAGCAATTCTCCTGCCTTAGCCTCCCGAGTAGCTGGGACTATAGGCGCCCACCAACACGCCTGGCTAATTTTTGTATTTTTAGAAGAGATGGGGTTTCACCATGTTGGCCTGGCTGGTCTCGAACTCCTGACCTTAGGTGATCCACCTGCCTTGGCCTCCCAAAGTGCTGCAATTACAGGCGTGAGCCACCGTGCCTGGCACAATATCAGCTACAATTTGAGGCAGGCACTTTATATGACACATCAAATTCTCAGCCGGACACGGTGGCTCACGCCTGTAATCCCAGGACTTTGGGAGGCCAAGGCAGGTAGATTAGGAGGTCAGGCGTTTGAGACCAGCCTGGCCAACATGATGAAACCCCTAAAAATACAAAAATTAGCTGGGCATGGTGGTGCGCGCCTATAATCCCAGCTACTCGGGAGGCTGAGGCAGGAGAATCACTTGAACCCGGGAAGCAGAGGTTGCAGTGAGCCAAGATTGGGCCACTGCACTCCAGCCTGGGCAAAAGAGTGAGATGCCATCTGAAAAAAAAAATATAATATATATGTGTGTGTGTGTGTATGTGTGTGTGGTATGTGTGTGTGTGTATATATATATGTTAAATTATCAAAATAACCATGAGGAACTATTATGTCCATTTTACAGAAGGGTAAATTGAGGCCGAGGAAGGTCAAATCATGCTAAATCATGTGCCCAAGATCACACAACCAGGAACTGGCAGAGGTGGGATTCAGTGGTCCTTTCGAGGTGGCCCATGCCTGAGGGAGTTGGCCCCCTCCCTCCCAGTCTTGATATAAGGAGCCTGGAAGGGGCCCTTGTGGCGCCCAGGCAGCTCTCTCCTTCCGGCACCCAGCAGGCTTCAAAGGAGGGGCTGGGAAGCTGGGCGGGGGACCCCTGCCTCCACAAGCCTCCCCCAGCCTGGCCAGATGCCTTTGGGGCCTGGAGACAAGGGGCAGAGAATGGGGCTGCCATAAACAGTGTCCGGCTGCACCATGAGGCTGTAAAACCAGCCCAGCAGAGTTGGAATGTGGAGGGATCTAGGAAGGATTTTCCGGTGGGTCTGGCCTGATAGCATCTTTGGGGCCTGGGGTCAAAAGGGAGCCCACCTCCCTTCCCTCCCTCTTCCCAGCCATCCTGCTGCCCTCTCCTTTCCCCTTCTCCCACCTCCTTTGCTCCCACTTCTCCCCCCGTCTTCCTCCTCTCTTCTAGAGACTTCTATCATGTTTCTGGAGCTGTGTCTAAGTGTCTCCACCCCTGCTTGGTCTCTCTTGGCCCCTTCCTCTCTGGCAGGTGGTGCAGCACCCACTTGAATCTGTTCGCCGTGTAACTTTGGGGCTCCTCTGCCTTATTCCCCCTCATCTGTAAAATGGGGAATAATGAGGCACTTATCTCAGAGGCTAGATGAGGTAAGATCTGTAAAGCACTTAGGACAGTGCCTGACTCATATTAAATACGATCTAATTGTCTGTTAATGTAATAAATATCAGTGTGTCTGTTTATTCCAGTTTCTCTTCCCTGCAGAGGGATCTGGGTCAGCTAGTGGGCTTTCCTCTACTTATTCCTTCTCACGACCTTCACTTGGGTCCAGGAGGCAGCTGGTGGTGCGACTCTAAGGACAGGATGAATGCTGGACATCCCACGTCCCACCAGGCAGGGCCCCCGAGTCTAGCTTTGCAGAATCAGGCTGCCATGCCTTCTGTGGCCAGCAGGGGGCAGCAGATGCCTGGACTGTGACCTCCAGGAAGGGGTGTGCGCTCACGTGGCCCTGCTGAAGGCCGAAGACAGCGATGGGAAGGGCCCAGTGGTTGTGTGTCTAGGTTAATTTCCAGGTGCCTCGCTTCTGTCCCTGCGCTTCCATGTGTGAGGATGAGGTGGGGAAGGGGTGTCTTGCCTTGTTATCCATGTTGTGACATGTACGGGGCAGTTGTGTGTTTTAGAACGTACCAGAACCACCAAATCAGCGTCCTGTGGCCCAAAAGGACTTAGAGATTGTCTAATGGGCCAATCCCCTTATCTTCAGCTGGGGAGGCCAAGGCCCAGGGAGGGCAACGTGCTTGTTCAGGCTTGCACGGTGAGCTTGTGGCCGAGCTTTCAGACGCTTACTGCACCGCTCTTACTGGTGTGTGTCTGTGAGTCCATGAGAAGTGGGTGTGTCTGCTGTGCCATACAGAAACCCAGGTCTCAGAACAAGTGCCTGCTTCCTCTGACCCCCACTGCTGAGGCTAACTCCTGGAAGAGGCCTTGTCCTCCCCTTCTCTGGCTTCCTTGTCTCTGCACCAGCCTCTTCTTCATGGCCCAACTGACCAGCTGAATGAAGGATATTCACCTCCTTCCCTAGAATCTAGGTGTCTGGAGACGGGGGCTCTTGTAAATGATAGTGAAAGCTGCTGTGATTACTACCGTGGTCAACCTTTGTAGAGTAGTCATTGCCATGCATCAGATCATTTAATTACTTAATCCCGCATCAATCTTTCAAGGGAGGCACTCTGGCTATTCTCATTGTATCCATGAGGAAATTGAGGCACAGAAAGGTCGAGGACCTTGCCCAAGACTGCACAGCCAGCAGGCAACCAGACTGTCCCAACCCAGCGACAAGTACTAAGCAGGATGGATCCCATGTGATGGTGCTAGCCATACCCCCAGTAACCACCTCTGGCTGCTTGTAGAATGCTCAGCATGTGCCCAGCACTTCTCATTTGATCTTGACTGCTCACAATAACCCTGTGGCATATGTTTTATCTTCACTTTGCAGACAAATGAACAGAAGCTCAGCTAGTAAGCAGAAGGGCCAGGTCTGTATCAGAGCTCTGGGGGGCTCTATGGTAAACCCATGCACTTAATCATCCACTGGTCTGGTGCTCTCAAACTTTACATCACCTTAGGACTTGTCAAAATGCAGACTCTAACTCAGTAGGTCTGGGGGCAGGGCCTGAGATGCTGCATTTCCTTCTTCCTTTCCTTTTTTTTTTTGAGACGGAGTCTTGCTCTGTCGCTCGGGCTGGAGTGCAGTGGTGTGATCTCGGCTCACTGCAACCTCCGCTTCCTGGGTTCACGCCATTCTCCTGCCTCAGCCTCCCGAGTAGCTGGGACTACAGGCGCCTGCCACCATGCCCAGCTAATTTTTTGTATTTTTAGTAGAGATGGGGTTTTACCGTGTTAGCCAGGATGGTCTCGATCTCCTGACCTCGTGATGTGCCCGCCTCGGTCTCCCAAAGTGCTGGGATTACAAGCTTGAGCCACCGTGCCCGGCCTCCTTTTTTTTTTTTTTTGAGATGGAGTCTCGCTCTTGTCACCGAGGCTGGAGTGCAGTGGCGTGATCTCAGCTCACTGCATCCTCCGCCTCCCGGGTTCAAGTGATTCTCCTGCCTCAGCTTCCCGAGTTGCTGGGATTACAAGGGTGCGCCACCACGCCCAGCTAATTTTTGTATTTTCAGTAGAGATGAGGTCTCACCATCTTGGCCAGGCTGGTCTCGAACTCTTGACCTCATGATCCGCCCTCCTTGGCCTCTCAAAGTGCTGGAATTACAGGTGTGAGCCACGGGAGACGCTGCATTTCTGTAAGCTCCTCCAGGAGGTGTGGATGCTGCTGGTGCATGGATGGTGCTTTGAGCACTAAGGGTCTATAGCTTCTTCTAGTCCTCATACAATGGGCTTTCCCTGGACTTCAGTGTCCCCATCTGCAAAACAAGACGATCCTAGGAGCTCAGATTCTCGGTTTAGCCTTGTTCCATCCCCTCTGTTCCCTCCCTCACAACCTTAGACCATCTCTAAGCACTTGGCATTATGTTCTCTTAGAGGGCAGCGGGCGGACATGACTTTAAAGGCTTTGAAGTGTGCTCCCAATTTCTAACAGAAGGAAAACACAAGGCCCTGGTGGGAGTGGGTCCTTTTTCAAAGTCACAAAGCTCATTAGTAGGTACAGAACTGAAACCCAGATTGCTGACTCCCAGTCAAGCTCTGCACTCCTCCTGAAAGGGCCTTGGGTGCTCCAGGTATCCACAGGGAGGTCCGGATGCTGGGAAGTGGGAGGCCTAAGGGCTCCCATGAGAGGCTGGATGACAAACCATTGTTATGGGCAATAGCTTCAAAGGGGAAATTGAGGCACCTGCGAGAAGGCTGCCCTCCTTTTGTTGGCCCCATCCTGTTTGTCTGGGGTTCTCCCTCCTTCTTCCCCACCTCCTCTGCTTCTTGCTGTCTCTACTCTCCCAGCCCTGGCATTTCATCTCATCTCTGTTCTCTGGTTGACTCTGTTCCCAGCCCTCCAGGACTCAGAGTCACGGGTGTGATTTTGAATAGTCATTGACCAGCTTGCGTGGCCAGCTCCACTCTCCCTTTCTCCAGCTCCATCCGACCTTCCCATGACCCGTGCCTGGCTTGCTTCAGCAGACCTTTAGGGAAGACAACACCCAGAGGCTGACAGAGGGGACCTCCCTGTCTGAGAGGTCCTAGAGCAGGAAAGTGGGTCTCATTCAGGCTGTGGGGATGGACCTTCTGCAGGAGCCAGACTGGATGGGGGCCTCTAGAACCTCATCCCTGCATTCAGCGGCAGCATTCAGATTAGCCTCTCTCCTGGCTTTCGGCTGGGAGTGCCGTGGAGGGTTCACAACCCTTGGTCTTTTCACGCCAATGACACCGTCGGTCCTTCTGGGAGGTCTGCTGGCCTCACATTTACCTGGAGAATGAGCTGCTCCTCAATTCACTCACCAGGGCAACCACACCACAGAGCAGGCATGCAAAGCCGGGTCCTGCGGCTCTCCTGGCCCCGGGTGGGGCTCAGCTGGCTGAGGAAGAACTGGGAATGAAGATATCCCAGCTCTCAGCTGGGACTCAGACTGGAGAAAATACGAGCAAGCAGCTCTCTTCCTGGCCTTTTCCTGGGTACTCTAGGAAAGTTCCTGCCCCACCCCCGCCCCAGGTGGAGGCCCGATAATTGTTCATACCACAAATGCCTACTGAGCCCTGCCCGTGTGTGAGGTGCTCTGATGGCCATCAGAGCTTGAGCCCACCTCAGGTCTTGGTGACTGAAAGAGGAGGGCTCTGTCCATGGGCCAGAGAGTGGGAGGGAGGTCCCAGCAGTACCAGACACAGAGGAAAGGCCAGACAGACCGTTTTCTGGAGTCAGGAGCTGAGGAGACATGGAGGCGGAGTGAGATGCCTCCTTGCCTTCTCTAACTAACCCCCTCCCGCACATGGCGGGGTCCGGTCTGTAGATGGTGAGCTGGGCAGGTTGCTCTCTCTGCCTCTCCTGGCCTCATTTCTCTTCTTTGAAATATGACAGCGTGAGGCTAAGCCAGGAGTTCTCAGGAGATGACTTAGAAGCACCTGGGAACATTACAGTTCTGATTCCTCAGCCCTTCTGATCTAAGTGCTCTGAGGTCCTGGGGTCAGTACCTAGCATTTGTTCCTCTAAGCCCTGCCTGATTCTAATGGGCAGCCAGGTGATGGGTAGTGGAGGCGAAAGGCTGGAGGACCTCCTACAACCCCTCCTGAAGGCTAAGGGGGCACCCAGGGTCCTTCCTGCTCTGCCGGACCGCAGTCTGGGGGAAGCCGCTGTGCTTGAGTTTTTACAGTGCTAGGCACTGAGCAGCGTTCACTTAGACTCCAGACAGGCACTTATTATCCCTATCGTGGGAAGGAAACTGAAGCCCAGAAAGGTAAGTGGAACAACCCTGAGCTTTTTATTTATTTATTTTTAATTTTCATTTATTTATTTATTTTTATTTTTTGAGCTGGAGTTTCGCGCTTGTCACCTAACCTGGAGTACAATGGCGCGATCTCAGCTCACTGCAACTTCTGCCTCCTGGATTCAAGCAATTCCCCTGCCTCAGCCTCCTGAGTCACGGGGATTAGAGGTGCCTGCCACCATGCCCAGCTAATTTTTGTATTTTCAGTAGAGATGGGGAGTCCTTATGTTGACCAGGCTGGTCTCAAACTTCTGACCTCAGGTGATCCGCCTGCCTCGGCCTCCCAAAGTGCTGGGATTACAGGCGTGAGCCACCGTGCCCGGCCAATCCTAAGCTTTTAAAATATTAGGTCCCCACCACTGCAGGTCTGTAGCTTTTTTCTCCACTTTCTCTGTGTTGGTTTCTCTTCTCTTGACGGACAAGACACTTTCTTTTTCCATCTCCTGCCCTCTTATCTACCTCTTCCTCTCTTCTCTCTCCCTCTAATCTCCAGAGAAGGTGCTTATCAACTCTTTTCTGAGAAGTCCTCCCTGTCGTCTGTCCCAAGTTTCTTCTCCAAGGAGAGTCCATATTCCCTGGTCTCTCCTTGTCGGTGGGGAGGAGAGAGCGCCGCGGATATTGCCTCTGACTCACTGCTGTTCCTGGCTCCCCTGGCCTCCTGCTCCCTTCTTCTCATCTATCACTAGTTCTTACCCTTCCTTCCTCTTCAGAATTCTTTGTTTGGTTTCTAACAGAGGCAAAAATCCAGAGTAATGAATTCCCAGAGAGAAATTCTCTCCAATTCCAGCAGGAAGGATTGAGTCTAGATGCCTGGAAAAACTTTCTAATAGCCAAAGTGAATAGTTCTGAATAAGGGTGTGGATCCAAGGGGAAAGACTGGTCTCTCTCCAGGTTTATAATCCTCTTGTTCTTCCTGGTCCCCCATTTTCACATGCCCACAACCCCCTGCTAGTGTGACTTTGTGCCCATCCCCTGACCTCTTCGTGAGTGCTGCCAGGGGGTCAGAGGTCATGGGCTCCTCAGGGCCACACTGATGCTGAAGGATGGGCTGGGGCACCCAACCACCCTGGCCTTGCCCATTGTCCCTGCTCTGGGCCCTGTGGCCTCACCATCCACTCCAACCATCCCTCATCTTCTCAGGATGGGACTCATGGCGGGTCTGTGTGGGAGATCTGAGGGTGTGCCGGGTGTATCTGTGGAGCCAGCCGTGTGTGTGGTTGTGCATGGAGTGAAGGCATGCCTGGGGGTCTTGGTGTGCCTTTGCCTCAGCCCTTGCCCCAGAGCTCCAGAAGGCCCCTCTGGCCTCCATCTTGCCTCTGGCCCTGGGGTCAGCTGGCAGGTGTGATGAGTTGGTGAGTGCACAAACTTGGGAGAGCCACTGACACTATGAGGTGGGCACACTGACACCTGAGGCTTTCCCGATGTTGCACTGAATGCCCTCAGGTCCCAGGCCAGCTCTGCTGCCCACTATCTGGCTAAATGGTCCCTTACCAACCAGGCCCACCCTTCTGAAAGTAGGAACTGGTGGAGGATTGAAGGGCTGCGTTGGGGACCTTTTGGCTCTTCCTTCTAAGGGCTCCTAGTGTGCCTCCCTCCAGGAGCTCTGGAGTGGTGGGTTTCGAGATGGGCAGAACCCCTCAGTCCCAACTGCACCCTCCACTGCAGGTCCAGAATTATTCTGTAGCGGGTCAGTTCCTGACCCCTCTCTCCACATCTTTGTTTTTGTTTTTTGTTTTTTGAGATGGAGTCTTGCTCTGTCGCCCAGGCTGGAGTGCAGTGGCACGGTCTGGGCTCACCCTGCAAGCTCCGCCTCTCAGGTTCACGCCATTCTCCTGCCTCAGCCTCTTGAGTAGCTGGGACTACAGGCGCCCGCCACCACGCCCGGCTAATTTTTTGTATTTTTAGTAGAGACGAGGTTTCACCGTGTTAGCCAGGATGGTCTCGATTTCCTGACCTCGTGATGTGCCTGCCTCGGCCTCCCAAAGTGCTGGGATTACAGGCGTGAGCCACTGCGCCTGGCCCACACCTTTGTTTTTATTTTAATTATTTTTTTTTGAGACAGGTTTTGCTCTGTCAATCAGACTGGAGTGTAGTGGCTTGATTAAGACTCACTGCAGCCTCGACCTCCCAGACTCAAGTGATCCGTCTGCCTTGACCTCCCATGTAGCTAGGATCACAGGTGCACCCACCATGCCTAGCTTTTTTTTTTTTTTTTTTTTGTAGAGATGAGGTCTCACGTTGTTGCCCAAGCTGGTCTTGAACTCTTGGGCTCAAGCAATCCTCCCACCCTGGCCACTCAAAGTGTTGGGATTACAGGAGTTAGCCACTGTGCCTAGCCTTTATTGAACTCCTGGCCTCAAGTGATCTTCCAGCTTCAGTCTCCCAAAATGCTGAGATTATAGGTGTGAGCCACTGTGCCCAACTCTTCCCATATATTTGAAGAAGGGTTTTTTGCTTTTTTTTTTTTTTTTGAGACGGAGTCTCGCTCTATTGCCCAGGCTGGAGTGTAGTGGCGTGGTCTTGGCTCACTGCAACCTCTTCCTCCTGGGTTCAGTCAATTCTCCTGCCTCAACCTCCCAAGTAGCTGGGATTACAGGTGTGCACCAGTATGAATGGCTAATTTTTGTATTTTTAGTAGAGACGAGGTTTCACCATGTTGGCCAGGCTGGTCTCAAACTCCTGACTTCAAGTGATCTGCCCGTCTTGGCCTTCTAAAGTGCTGGGATTACAGGTGTGAGCCGTGGCGCCTGGCCTGAAGAGGAGTTTTAAAAACGATTCAAGTTCACGTACAGAACATTATCATTACATTTGGTTCTTTCCACACTTCTTTAAGGTAAAATGGTGGGCCAGGGGGAGTTTTACTTCCTTTTTTTGAGACGGAGTCTCTCTCTGTTTCCCAGGCTGGAGTGCGGTGGCACGATCTCTGCTCACTGCAACCTCTGCCTCCCTGGTTCAAGCAATTCTCCTGCCTCAGCTTCTGAGTAGCTGGGACAGGCACGTGCCACCAAGCCCAGCTAATTTTTGTATTTTTAGTAGAGACGGGGTTTCACTGTGTTAGCCAGGATGGTCTTGATCTCCTGACCTCGTGATCCGCCCGCCTCGGCCTCCCAAAGTGCTGAGATTACAGGTGTGAGCTACCCTGCCGGCCTTTTCTTCCTTTTAATGAATGAGATCACTGAGGCTCTGCGGGGAGGTGTGCCCAGGGTCACTAGCTGGAGAGCAGCAGATTAGGAACTGAATGGGGTTAGCCTGTCACCTCTTCCAGGGCTCCTTCTGGGCCCTGCTCCTTCCTGACCAGGTGCCCTCAGGGCTAGGGCTGCCGATTTGGCCTCTCACAGAAGGTGGGGCCCTGGTTTCCCTGTCCTCTGCATCAGCAACCCTGGGCCCCAGCTCTAACCACGGGTGTGGTGGTGGGAGGCGGAACTGCCTGTCCTGCCTCCGCGTGGCCACAAGGGGGCTCCAGGACCAGGTTTTTACTTTTGCTGGAGCTGCAAGGGTTCCCAGCAATCCCGGCACCCTGAGCTTTTCTGGAAGTGTAGGTTATCCTTCTGAAGCTACCACTGAAGGGTCTCTGCCAGGCTGGGAGGCCACCAGAAAGCGCCCAGCCTTTGTGCTTTATAATCCTATTCCAGAAGTACCTCCCTTCTCTCGGCTAGGAAGTCCTTCCAGTTGTCTACCCTCCATTTCTACTGCTACAGGCAGGGAGAAATAAGGCTGAGTGAGCCACTCTTGTTTCTTTGCATTACTACTCCCCTACCCAAGGCTTGAAGGGAAGTACTTGTTTTCGTCCCCATTCCCTGACCTTTAGAGCTCAGACTGGTCGTCTGTCACTGCTAAGGGCTGGATAGACAGCAGCAGGAAAGATGTAAGTTAGACATCAGGAAGGACTTCCTGACAGAGAAGGCCATGGGCTGCTGGGTTTGGGTATCTGAGGGAGGCTGAACAAAGGGAAGTTGGCTCTTCATCTGGGGTGAGGCTCTGGGAAAAGTCCTCTGCGCTCCACACCCCACAGCTATACATCCCTGGAGGTGGGTAGTGGGGCCTGGGTACAGTCATTTGCTACTGTGTCTCTCTGAACCTCAGGGAACCACAGATATTGCTGACTCCTTGGGTTTCTGGGATGGGGAGAAGATCTGCATGGGGGCTTTCAAAGGAAAACACCTGAGCCACTCCCTCCCTTGGCTGGTGACCCAAGGCAGAGGAAAGGATGACATGATGGAAGAGTTTTCCGCGTCTACTTCAATGGGCTTTCAGAGTCCCTGTGAGGTCTTCAGATTCTTAGGTTATCATCACCCTACTGGGCAAAGACTGAGTCATGCGCATGGGGTGATTCTTGCGGCAGGAGATGACGCTGCGCAGGATATGAAGGAGTCTGGTCCCCTCCATTTTCTACACCTTGACTTTCCAAGTGGGACATGAAATGTCATCTGCCTCTTTTTTCCTGTCTGTCTTCAATGCTAAGGGGACCCTGGGGTCGAGGGAAGAGCAGGCCTTTGGAGTCAGACTCTACCTGATGGAGCCGCATGGCGGACCACTCTGTCTCAGTCCCTGCATCAGAAGGGGAGGGTGGAATAAGAACTCCTACTTTCCAGGGCTGTGGAGAGCTTCGGGAGACCACGGATGTGAAAGGGCCTAATGCAGGGGCGGGGGGGCGCGGCACAGCACAGCAGGTGCTCCCTGCCCAGACTCCTGTGCTCCTGGAGAAGGGGAGATGTGTCCATTTCCCGGATCGGAACATGGTGGTGGGAATGATACTAAGCCGCAAGGCCAGGATCTCTGCTGGACGTGCTCCAGAGTCAAAAGGTTGGCCTCCTCCTCCCCTGGCGTCCTCCTGTTTCCTCCCCTCCCTCTTCCCACAAGACCTTTCTCTGGCTCTTCTTTCTACCCTGCATCCACCTCTTTTCTTCCTTTTTTATGATTCTCCCTTCCTTCTTTTTTCCCCTTTCTCCTTCAGTTCTATTTCCTATTTCCTCTGTTTCTTTCCTTCCTTCCTTCCTTCCTTCCTTCCTTCCTTCCTTCCTTCCTTCC
>NW_012104410.1:909057-915921 GCF_000951045.1 Mandrillus leucophaeus | reverse complement strand
GCCCGCCTCGGCCTCCCAAAGTGCTGAGATTACAGGTGTGAGCTACCCTGCCGGCCTTTTCTTCCTTTTAATGAATGAGATCACTGAGGCTCTGCGGGGAGGTGTGCCCAGGGTCACTAGCTGGAGAGCAGCAGATTAGGAACTGAATGGGGTTAGCCTGTCACCTCTTCCAGGGCTCCTTCTGGGCCCTGCTCCTTCCTGACCAGGTGCCCTCAGGGCTAGGGCTGCCGATTTGGCCTCTCACAGAAGGTGGGGCCCTGGTTTCCCTGTCCTCTGCATCAGCAACCCTGGGCCCCAGCTCTAACCACGGGTGTGGTGGTGGGAGGCGGAACTGCCTGTCCTGCCTCCGCGTGGCCACAAGGGGGCTCCAGGACCAGGTTTTTACTTTTGCTGGAGCTGCAAGGGTTCCCAGCAATCCCGGCACCCTGAGCTTTTCTGGAAGTGTAGGTTATCCTTCTGAAGCTACCACTGAAGGGTCTCTGCCAGGCTGGGAGGCCACCAGAAAGCGCCCAGCCTTTGTGCTTTATAATCCTATTCCAGAAGTACCTCCCTTCTCTCGGCTAGGAAGTCCTTCCAGTTGTCTACCCTCCATTTCTACTGCTACAGGCAGGGAGAAATAAGGCTGAGTGAGCCACTCTTGTTTCTTTGCATTACTACTCCCCTACCCAAGGCTTGAAGGGAAGTACTTGTTTTCGTCCCCATTCCCTGACCTTTAGAGCTCAGACTGGTCGTCTGTCACTGCTAAGGGCTGGATAGACAGCAGCAGGAAAGATGTAAGTTAGACATCAGGAAGGACTTCCTGACAGAGAAGGCCATGGGCTGCTGGGTTTGGGTATCTGAGGGAGGCTGAACAAAGGGAAGTTGGCTCTTCATCTGGGGTGAGGCTCTGGGAAAAGTCCTCTGCGCTCCACACCCCACAGCTATACATCCCTGGAGGTGGGTAGTGGGGCCTGGGTACAGTCATTTGCTACTGTGTCTCTCTGAACCTCAGGGAACCACAGATATTGCTGACTCCTTGGGTTTCTGGGATGGGGAGAAGATCTGCATGGGGGCTTTCAAAGGAAAACACCTGAGCCACTCCCTCCCTTGGCTGGTGACCCAAGGCAGAGGAAAGGATGACATGATGGAAGAGTTTTCCGCGTCTACTTCAATGGGCTTTCAGAGTCCCTGTGAGGTCTTCAGATTCTTAGGTTATCATCACCCTACTGGGCAAAGACTGAGTCATGCGCATGGGGTGATTCTTGCGGCAGGAGATGACGCTGCGCAGGATATGAAGGAGTCTGGTCCCCTCCATTTTCTACACCTTGACTTTCCAAGTGGGACATGAAATGTCATCTGCCTCTTTTTTCCTGTCTGTCTTCAATGCTAAGGGGACCCTGGGGTCGAGGGAAGAGCAGGCCTTTGGAGTCAGACTCTACCTGATGGAGCCGCATGGCGGACCACTCTGTCTCAGTCCCTGCATCAGAAGGGGAGGGTGGAATAAGAACTCCTACTTTCCAGGGCTGTGGAGAGCTTCGGGAGACCACGGATGTGAAAGGGCCTAATGCAGGGGCGGGGGGGCGCGGCACAGCACAGCAGGTGCTCCCTGCCCAGACTCCTGTGCTCCTGGAGAAGGGGAGATGTGTCCATTTCCCGGATCGGAACATGGTGGTGGGAATGATACTAAGCCGCAAGGCCAGGATCTCTGCTGGACGTGCTCCAGAGTCAAAAGGTTGGCCTCCTCCTCCCCTGGCGTCCTCCTGTTTCCTCCCCTCCCTCTTCCCACAAGACCTTTCTCTGGCTCTTCTTTCTACCCTGCATCCACCTCTTTTCTTCCTTTTTTATGATTCTCCCTTCCTTCTTTTTTCCCCTTTCTCCTTCAGTTCTATTTCCTATTTCCTCTGTTTCTTTCCTTCCTTCCTTCCTTCCTTCCTTCCTTCCTTCCTTCCTTCCTTCCCTCCCTCCTTCCTTTACTAAGCATTAAGTTAGGTGAAAGAGATGATCAAGAGTACTAAGTAATGCACGTGCTGTATCCCCGATCATCACCTCAGGCATTTTCTTCTCAGTCTTTCTTTCTCACCTCCCCACTAGGCTGATGCTTCTGTTCTGTGGGCCTGGGATGGGAAGGGAGGTGGTAATAAAATCTGGTTCAATTAAATGTGTGCCTGTATTTGTGTGTATCCTGGGGAGAGAGCTGCACAGCACATGGTGGTCCCTGCCCTTGAAGGTCTTGTGGCTAGAGAGGGAGGCTGGGCTACCAGGAGCAGTGTGACAAGTGCTGCCTCAGATGTTTGAATACATTGCTGGGATCTGAAGAAGAACATCAGAAAAGATTTCACAGAGGAGGTAATAGTTGAGATGGGTTTTGAGGGATGAGCTGGAGTTTGCCAGGTTCAGGAGTTCATAGAGATAAAGGCAGTCCTGTCAGAGGGATCACCACAGGCAAAGACATGTTGCTAAGAAAGGGCAAGGAGAATTTAGGGAACTGGCAGTGGTTCTGTATGGCTGAAGCCTAGGGAGCTCATGGGAGACTGAAATCCCAATCCAGAAGGGGAGCAACGATGCCCAATGGTCAGCTCACTAGCCATGCGAGAGTGGTCCAGAACAAGGCATTGCTTCCTGCTAAATGAATGGCAAAGGGCGGTGGGAGCTGGGGGTGTTGAGGGGTGTGCCCTGGGCTCTCATGTCCCCCCTACTTGCTGGCTATTCTGCTCTGGGAAACCTACATTAACTGATCCTGGGCCTTGGTTGCCTCATCTATAAAATGAGGATGGTGAAGCCTTATCTCCTGAAGATGGGTAAGACAGACCTGGTTTCTTCGGGTGCCTTTCAGCATTGAGAGCTGTAGGATTATGATTACTTGGAGTTTGTTTACCAGGGAAAGCTTCATGGAAGTGGAGGACTTGGTATCCGGCTTTAAAAGATAGCTAGGCTGGGCGCGGTGGCTCACGCCTGTAATCCCAGCACTTTGGGAGGCCGAGGCAAGTGGATCACGATGTCAGGAGTTCAAGACTAGCCTGGCCAAGATGGTGAAACCCTGTTTCTACTAAAAATACAAAAAAATTAGCGGGGCGTGGTAGTGGGTGCCTGTAATCCCAGCTATTCGGGAGGCTGAGACAGATAATTGCTTGAAACTGGGAGGTGGAGGTTGCAGTGAGCCAAGATCGCACCATGCACTCCAGCTTGGGTGACAAGAGTGGAACTTCGTCTCAAAAAAAAAAAAAAAAAAAAGGCTAATAATGAGCGAAATCGAGAGGAGTGGGGAAGACTGGGGGGACCATGACAAAGGTTGGAGACAAGACAGTACAGGGCATGTCTGGAGGACGGTGTGTCCAGCTGGCTTTTGGGGTTGAGGCTGGCTCTAAGGTAGGAGACGACAGGAACACGCCTTGGGCTGTCAGGAGGTATGTAAGAGTCAAGGCTCTGGTGCACAATCCCCTCCCCACCCCCAGGCCTCTTGGAACCAGACTGAACTGGGAGCCAGAAACATGCAAATGAGATGCAAACAGCAGGTGACTCACACCCCTGCACCCACTGCCTGAGGCCTGTTTTGTGTGGGTTTGAGCCACAGGACAGAGGGTCCTGTACTCTTTACCTTCCCTGCCAGAGGCTCCTC
Source organism: Mandrillus leucophaeus (assembly GCF_000951045.1). NCBI lineage: Eukaryota > Metazoa > Chordata > Mammalia > Primates > Cercopithecidae > Mandrillus > Mandrillus leucophaeus. Next base: position 912,326 of record NW_012104410.1, on the reverse strand, counting down.
TTGCCTTACTGGCTAAGCCTGCTAGATTTTGGGGACCCAGGCATATCAGCTGTTTCCCTTCCCCAGGCCCAAGAGCTATTCCTTTCCCACCCCTCCCTGATAGAGCCCTTGCCCCTCCCGTTCATCCCTGGTGGACTGGCTCAGTTCCTGTAGAAGTTTCCCAAAGCCCGCAGGAAGTGTCTGCATTTCTCTGACAAGGAGAGTGAAGAGCAGGCCAGAAAAATGACCTGAGACAGAGGGAGTGACTGGGATGGGGTCTCAGACAGGGGAGACCAGAAGGTAAGGGACGGTGTGTTGAGAGGCCCGAGAAAAACAGAGATTTCCAGGGAAGTGGATAGATGCAAACTCAGTGAGCAAAAAGCGCCCCAGAGACCCTGAGAGACACATTCCAGCAGAGACCCTGAGTGACAGAGACAGACGGAGAGAGCCCTTCTCATGTGTCCAGCCTGGGACATGCTGTACCAGCGCCTCTGTCGGCTTTCTCTCGCCTGTCTGCCTGTCCCTGGCTGATGGTCCCTTTGTCTGTCTAGCTCTTTGTTTGTTTGTCTCTTTGTTTGCCTGTCTCCCTCCTGGTTCCCCCTTTCTTCCCCTCTGCTGTCTATCTGTCGGCCCAGACTTCTCCGTCTGTCATTGCCCTCTGCCTGTCCATTCTCTATGGAGAGCACACTGTCACTGGGGTCGCAGGGCCTGTGTCCTCGCCTCCTGATCTTGGACAGGTTCCTGCTTTTCCTTCTCCTGATTTTGGGTCTCAATTTCCTCCTCTCTAAGGTGGCCCTACTTTCTGCCTCCTGTCACGTTTATGAGCCTCAGGAGTGTGGAAGAGTGACTGTGTTTATGGTTGCTCAGGCATCCTAACAAAGGGTTTAATGCCTTTGAGGAACAATACTGTTCTTTAACCTTCTAAGGACAAAGCAAGAAGACAATAATGGCTGCAGCATGGAGCACAGTGGTTAGACATTCAGAGGGACTTACTAAAAGGGCAGTGTGGAAGATACTAGAGTAGGCCTGCTAAGAGGTTAAACAACCCCTTTCATAATCTCCTGAGGAGGAGTCCCATGGCAGGAAGATATGCAACAAGCCCTTCCTTAGTCTGTGTGGTCTGAGAAAAAGGCTTTTGATGTTATGAGGCAGCAGAGACTTGCAGGAGGAGGCTAGGGTACAACCCTTGCCATCAGTTCTCCTAGGCTTCCACCTGCACTGCCTCTCAGGTGGCTGGGGATTGGGCCCTGACAGAAAAAGGGTGTGGAGGAAGTGCTATCTATCTCTGCACCTCCACCCTGTTTCCCTGTCACCTTCCCAAGCTGAGGACCACCCCGCCCTCGCCCCCCAACAATCCATGAGAGATGGCTGCTGGGGACGGAGTGATGTATGTAATGCAGATAAAATGTCAGCAATTCTAAATGGGTCCAGAGATGCAGCCGTGGGTGTGGGGGGAGGGAGAGAGGGCGGAGCAGGGGGGAGAGAGGAAGGGAAAATGAGATGTGGTCCTTACCAGGGATGGCAGCAGGGACAGACACCCTCCTCCCCCCAGCAAAGGCCAGAGGAGGGGTGGGCCCAGGAGGCAGGAGCCCAAATGAGATTTTGAAGAGGGAGCTGGAGGGTGGGGGGTAGAGGGGAGGAGGAGGCGGGCGGGGGCAGTGGGGCCGGAGCTGCTGATGTATAGCGGTTTCATAACTTCCTCAGTATTAAAGGCAGGTTCATGGGGAGGGCAGCGCCATTAATCACTAGGCTGAATGGGGCTGGGATTTGCTGAGAGGCGCGCTTGCTGTCTGCTGCGCTTGCTCGGCTCAGGGTGGGAGGGGGCAGGCAGGGATATCCCTCCTGAACTAAGGGGTGAGACCCCAGGACGCTATTCTGGGTGTTGAGCAAGTGGGTCCTTGCCTGAAGAGGCGGGGAGCCAGGAGCTGGGGACCCTGGCAGGAAGAAAGAGAAGGATGAGGAGGGTTGTGGCAGGGGCTAGGAGAGGAGGGTCAGGGGCTGTGGGGAATGATGGGGGCAGAGGCTAAGAGTACTCTAGGGGAGGAAAACTGGGGAGGGAGGATTGTGCATTTGAACGTGAAATGGATCACATGTAAATATAATGCAAATGCATGCAAATGAGCACAGGATTTCTCTGGGTCCACAGCTCAAGCATTCTCTTTCTTGGATTGAGCATTGGGGCCAATTTGCATTCAGTTCTGGGCCCAGTGCCTTGTTTCTTTATTATTCATATTTTCAGAGGGAGAACTCCAATCTCACTTGTTAAGGGAGTGGTGGGGCCAACGTGGGCTGGTCCTCTGGACTTCTTGGAAAAGGGTAAAACATCAGGAAAATCAACATGCTTGAGTGACAGTGAGTGACAGTGAGGGAGCTGAGTGGTAGGACTCCTGGGCTACATGCCTGAATTAATGGGGGTCAAAGAGGCAGAGACTCAACAGTAAGGTAGATAGGTGGAGAAAACAGACATATCCCCATAGCTTATCTGATAGACTCAGAGCAGATAAGACAAGAATGCATCATATGTCTTGTGAAGTAGGCATTGTCATCCTCTCTTCCAGGTGAAGAACAAAATGATTAGCCCAAGGTTCACAGAGGTCATGAGCTTCCTAAGGTCACATTGCTGGCAAGTGGCAGACTCCCAGCTCCAAATTTCCTCGAAAGTTCAGTGCTCTTTTCAACCTACCATAAGAGCATCCTTGAGCTGTGCACCGTGGCTCATGCCTGTAACTTCAGCACTTTGGGAAGCTGAGGTGGGAGGATCACTTGAGCTCAGGAGTTCGAGACCAGCCTGAGCAATATAGTGAGACCCCCGTCTCTACAGAAAAATTTAAAAATTAGCAGGGTGTGGTGGTGCACATCTGTAGTCCCAGCTACTTGGGAGGTTGAGGTGGGAGGATTGCTTGAGTCTGGGAGGTGAAGGTTGCAGTGAGCTAAGACTGTGCCACAGTCCTCCAGCCTGGGCAACACAGTGAGATCTTGTCTCAAAAAAAAAAAAAAAAAAAAAAAAAAATGGCTAGGCACGGTGGCTTACGCCTATAATCCCAGCACTTTGGGAGGCCAAGGCAAGTGGATCACCTGGTCAGGAGATCTACAACATAGTGAAACCCCGTCTCTACTAAAAATACAAAAATTAGCCGGGTATGGTGGCATGCGCCTGTAATCCCAGTTACTTGGGGGGCTAAGACAGGAGAATCGCTTGAACCCAGGAGGCAGAGGTTGCAGTGAACCGAGATTGCACTATTGCACTCCAGCCTTGATGACAAGAGTGGAACTTCGTCTCAAAAAAAAAA
>NW_012104410.1:907657-909007 GCF_000951045.1 Mandrillus leucophaeus | reverse complement strand
AATAGAGCAAAACTCCGTCTCAAAAAAAAAAAAAAAAAAAGAGTATCTCCCTCAAAGTGTTGCTGTGAGGATTAAAGGAAACGATCCACATAAAGCACTCAGGGTGGTGTCTGGTGTGGACAAAGCACTCAGTAACGGTTAGTTATTGTTGTTATCACCCTTATCACTATTCTGAAAGATGTAGAATGGAGGACAGAGACAGGGAGAGGGGTCACCAGAGAGATGAGAGGGGCAGTATGGGTGGGAAGGAAAGGACAGGTTCAAGAGGGCTGCAGGAGCAAGAGAAGGCAAATGACAGAGCCAGGGCCAGAGGCAAGAAAAGTGTCTTTTGGGAACATTGCAGGGGAAGGAGCAGGGCTCAGAAGAATCACCCCAGGTTCAAGTTCCTGCTCTGTGACTGGTTCCCTGGGAGTGCAGGGCAAGGCAGGGCTGGGCCTCGGTGTTGAGTAGGCTGGAAGCTAGGATTCTTGGGTCATCCTCCCACTTAGTCCCATAGCCACTCTCTCAGACTCATCTTGACTCCTCTTCCTTGTTGCTTAATTTGGCTCAACCTGTGGGAAATGCTCCTCCCATTCTCCAAGTCTCACTTCCATCCTTCCTGCTAAAGGACTTGGGGATAAGTCCCGTTCCCTTGGCTGTCTGTCTGTCTGATATCTGTGTGGTCCCTCAGGATAACTGCTCTGGACAACTCTAACACCACTCAGATAGATTGTCCAGCCTCCTGGCCCCGACATCTCCCACCACTGCATCAAGCCAAATTACTCAGCCCCCCCAAGCCTCGGGCTCTGGTGAAATCCGATTAGCGAGGAGAGAGCTGCACTGAGCTGACAGCTCCTCCAATAATTGCTTCCCAAGTAAGTGATGCAAATCAGCCCATCCAGCCTATTCCTGCTCCTCCTTTGGGGACCCAGGAGTCCAGGCCCCAGGAGATGGGGGACACCAGAGTTGAGGAGACCTAGACACTGTCATCTGCCTCCAGTTAAGTGGGCATAATCCATAAAGCTAGGTTGCGGTGCCTTGGGGCTGAGGTGTGGGTATCAGCGTGGCGAGGCTAAGCCAGGGACCCCACTGTCTCTGCATTTCTGTCTTAACTGAGAGGGCGTCACATTGTCACCTTATTCTCACCCCTTGGAGAATAATCCCATTTCCTTGTAAGGTAGATGAAGGCGGAGATATAGAAGATACAGAGATAGCGAGGTGGCTGAACCTGTTGAGAAACAAATCAGGCAGGTGCGGTGGCTTGCACCTGTAATCCCAACATTTTGGGAGGCTGAGGTGGGAGGATCACTTGAGCCCAGCAGTTCAAGACCAGCCTGAGCAACATAGCAAGATCCTGTCTCTACAAAAAAA
>NW_012104410.1:844832-907607 GCF_000951045.1 Mandrillus leucophaeus | reverse complement strand
AAAAAAAAAAAAAAAGACACAAATGGATAAACTCACAGCCTATGGTGGTACGCACTTGTAGTCCCGGCTACTGGAGAGGCTGAGGCGGGAAGATTGCTTGAGCCGGGGAGGTCGAGAGTGCAGAGTGCAGTGAGCCATGATCATGCCACTGCACTCCAGAGTGAAACCCTGTCTAAAAAAAAAAAAAAAGACACAAATGGATAAACTCACAGCCTAGCTCCTCTGGCTGTGGGCCCTGCAGATAGTTTTCTCCCCTTGTGAGTCCCCCTCCTCACTAGGCTGAGGAAAAGACATGGAGTGTTAAGTCCCCACAGAGGGAATGGGGACGTTTAGGGAATCTGATCAAGCCTGGAGACTTTCGTGCGTGTGCCAAGGACATGTCCTTGGGATGCAGTGGCCCTTGCTTAACTAACACATCAAGGAGCCCTTTTCCCTTCCCCAAATCAGGGCACTTTAAAGGGCCTGTTAATGCTTCTTCCATAATGCATTTCCTTCCCACATCTTTATTTCAGGCTCTTTCTTGCTGTGACCTCCTTATCCCAACTCCTGCTGACCTTGGAGACCTGAAGAGTTACTTTCCTTACAATCCTGAACTTCCAACTCCAAACCTAACCCTGCATGCAGGTCACTGTCTTTGTGGAAATCTACAGGGTAAGCTCCCCAGTCTTGTCCACCATGCTTGTGTGTCTGATAGGGCTTCATGGCCTGGATCTTGGCTACTCAGACTAGCATCTGCCTGAGACCCTGGCAGTGCAACAGCAATAACTACCCTTTGTGGAGCCCAAATTCCATATTAAGCACTTAATGTAATTAAGTCATTTAATCATCACAAAAGAAGATAGAGATTACAATGATTATCCCATTTTACAACTGAGATAACTGAGGCACAGAGAAATTAAGTAGCATGCCCAAGGTCACCATGAGTAAGTGGCACAGCTTGGATTCAAATCCAGCAGTCTGATTCCAGAGCCCACAGTCCTGAGGCCTCTGCTATGCTGCCTTCACTCTCCCATGCTCTTGTGATGTTTGTTGGGCTAATCCAGACAGGGCCCAGTGTAGTGAAAGTGGGGAAGGTGGCTACACTGACAGTTAAACACCAGATCCCCCTTTGGGGCTCCCCAGGTCAGAGACAGTGAGTGAGAGTTGAGCAGGGTGACACTCCGTATCTAGGAAGGGGGAAACATGGCCTTCACCTTCTCCAGTTCCGGACCTTTGTTTTCTGCAGTGGGAGGCCCTGCAGCTAGACAGCCCTTCCCCGTTGAGAAGAGGGGAGGCAAGGGAAAGGCTGAAAGATCCGCCTAGAAGCCCAAGTGAGCAGAGTCGGAGCTAGGACCCGAAGAGGCCGATAGATGGCGCTCATGGCCCAACACAGCTCCAGCAGCCCAAGGAAATCTAAGGAAAACAAGTGAGCAGGTTAACCCCTTCCCTCCTGGGCTCAGAACAGAGTTGCTGGCTGGTGGGTATGCAGGGAGCACTGCCCCAGGCCCGGTGCCTCAACTCTCTAGGCTCTTACCCAGGCGATAATCTGGGTCATCTTCTGTTCCTGCCCAACAAGGCTTTACCCATAAATCATGGTCAGCAGCCTCCTGAAGACTTCCCAGAAGACATGAAGACTAATAAATGGAAGACACTGGTTGGGAGAGCTGCACCCAAGCCCATGTTTCATCTCTTGGGCTCTATCTCTTGAAAGCCTCAGGGTCTCTGTTTCTAAGCACCCCTACTTCAGGAGAGCGCCTCACCTCCATCTTTCCTGGGAGTGACTCACTGGGTGGGGAGGAATAGCATGCATGGACTACAGACAGAGAACGCCCCAGGCCCCTCTGGCATTAGCTATAGGGACTCACTGTGGGCTGCCTAAGCCTCAGTTTCTCCTTATATCTGGACTTCCTATCTCTGGGTTCCCTGGGGTGGATGGGCTTATAGGGAAAGAAACAGTTATTCAAGTCTTCTAGGAAGTTGAAATCGGGTGGAGGTCCTGGGGGATTTCTGCTTGCCTGTTACTCATTTCACTCATTACTGTTCTGCCAGAAGCTGACTTTGAATGTGGAGGGGTTGCAAGATGACAAACTAGAACAGAAGTGCTGGGCACGCAAACGACAGAGGGGTCAGGGGTGGGCAGGAGGGTTGTCCAAGGGATGGTGGAGATCCTGGAATTTTTAAGCAACGGGATGACACCACAATGAGGTCCCCTCACTTTATTTTTGGTCAGAAACACAGAAATACATAGATACACAGAGATGGGGGAACTTTTTCTAGAAGCTCAGATCCTCTTATTCCAGTCATTCTAGAGTAAGAAGCAGAAACAGGGAGATGTTCACAGAGGGAGAGAGAGACACACAGATACAGTGAGAAAGCTACACAAGAGACTAGAAATAGAGACAAATTTACATAAGTAGAGAGGGGCAAATAACATAGGCAGAGAGAGACATAGACAGGGAGAGGATCTGGTAAAAATTAAAGCTCAGAAAATTAGGGGCTTCATGAGGTGGATGATTAATTCCATTTCCAAAGTCTTGCAAGGGTCAGGGTAGTTTCTCACCCTTGATGTCAGAAGGTCACTGCTCACAGCTCCCTGAAGCTCCTACGGCACCCATTAAGTTTTTGTTGATAGGAGATCAGACAAGTCCTGGGAAGGGGGTAGCATCCTTTTTCTCTCACTTCTTCCTGTTCTGGGGTTTATAGTTCTCCTTCTCTACCACTCACAGGGAGACCTTGCTTCTGTGATTAGAGCCTTGGCTGTGCTAAGGTGTGTGGAGAGTGTGGGGTGGAAGGAATATAGAAGATAACTAACCTTAGGGGGTTCCCAGTCTAATGAAAGTTTTAGAGTCAGGACACAGAACCAGACCCAGACAGAGCATAAGAACAAAACTAGGAATAGGACAGATTTGGATATAGATATTGGGATGGGGGAATGGGGGGGAATGGGAGGGGAATGGGGGGGAATGGACTGTTAGGTGCAGCCATGGGATTAGGATTGATCACTCTTCCTAGAAAGTCCAAATACTTTGGACAAAGTATTTGAGGGAGAAGATTTGGAAGGAAGAGTGGTAGCTAACTTTATGTGTCTACTTGAGTGGGCTAAGGGACACCCAGATAGCCAGAAAAACATTATTTCTGGATATGTCTGTGGAGTGTTTCTGGAAGAGATTCGCATTTGAATTGGTAGACTGAGTTAAGAAGATCACCCTCATTGATGTGGGTGGGAACCATTCAATCCCTTGGGGACCCAGTAGAACAAAAGGGTGAAAGAAGGCAAATTCTCTTTCTTGGTGAGCTGGGACATCTATTTTACCTGCCTTTGGACATCATTGGAGTTCCTGGTTCTTCGTCCTTCATGCTCTGGGACTTAGCAGTGAGCCCCCTCCCCTGCTTTGGACTTTCCTGAATTATACCACCTGTTTTTCTGGTTCTTCAGTTTATAGACAGCAGAGCAGGAGACTGTGGGACTTCATGGCTTCCACAATCCTGTGAGCCAATTCTTGGAGTAAATCTCCTCATACAGATAGATATCCTGTTAGTTCTGTTTCTCTGGAAAACTCTTGGCTAATACTGAGGTTATAGGGTTGGGCAGATGGCAAGACAGAGAAAGAAGTCAAAATGGTGACACTCTGGAGATGGGCTTGGACAGTAATGGGGGATGCTCCTTGCTAAAGAGTTGTTAGGAGCTACCAGAAATGTCTTCGTGGATGTTCTATATACAGTAATGGCAGGCTGCAGAGGAGAGGTCTCTGATACCCAGGGTGGCAGGGGGCCTAGAAATGGTCTTTAGGTATTGTTAATACCTCAAGTGGATGAGGGATTGGGGATGGTTGAAGCATCCTGATTTGTAATCCCTTTGGGAAAAATGTGAATGAACTTTTGGAAGGGCGATGCCCTTTAGGGATAGAACTCAGGATTTCCTAGGTACTTACACAGGCTCTGACCTTTCGCTTCTCAAGACTTCCTGATTTAACTCTGATGGAAAGATTAAACTACAATTCCCAGCGATGTTTAGAGCTAATTTAGCGCGCCTTCCGGGATTGAGCATTTCCGGCGGAAGTGGCCGCGGGCACGCCAATCTCCTTCCCTAAACAATGTAGACTACGACTCCCACTGTCCTTAGCCCCGGGGGTTGGGTTTGCGGGGGAAAGGAACCGGAAACGAGATGGGGAGCTGGACCAGGTGAGGAAGTAGAGGGCTGGGAACCTCGGACTGTGGGGGAAAGTTGAGGACTCCCAGGGTCGTCGGGGCTGAGCCGAGAGGGTAGTCAGGATTTCTATGTTTTGGGGTCCGTCTCTCCGTATGGGGTTAGACTCGGTGCAGGGAGAGCCCAGCCTATGAACCGCCTGGGAGGTCTGCAGGATCAAGGCTTTCCTGTCGTCCAGAGCCAGCGGGCGCCCCCGGAGGTTTTGTATGGTGCCTTAGTAGTCGGCCCCTTCGAACCAGATGAAATGGTCTTTTTGAATTTATGCTTTATTATTAGTTATTTATTTTTCCGAGACGGAGTCTTGCTCTGTCTTCCAGGCTGGAGTGCAATGGCGCGATCTCGGCTCGCATTGCAACCTCCGGCTCCCGGGTTCAAGCGATTCTCCTGCCTCAGCCTCCTGAGTAGCTGGAATTACAGGCGCGCGCCACCATGCCTGGCTAATTTTTGTATTTTTAGTAGAGACGGGGTTTCACCATGTTGGTTAGGCTGGTCTCGAACTCTTGACCTCGTGATCCGCCCGCCTGGGCCTCCCAAAGTGCTGGGATTACAGGCGTGAGCCACCGCGCCCAGCCTATGCTTTATTATTATTATTTAGTTTAAGGGTATTTCTTATTGTCCCTTGGACTCCGCTCCAAGGGACAGGGGAGTGCATATGTGTCTTGGATTCCTTCCTCACTTCCCGGATTTGATGTCAGAGAAGTCTGACATCAGTCTGAAGTCTGGCCTTGGTGGTCAGCCTTATCGCTGGGTCCAACTCCACTGCCTTTGTGCTTAATGTAATATGACACTGTATTTTATAAAATGTCTACATTTCTTAAGCCTCTGGCTCTTGGGGCGACTTTGGGTAGAACTTACAGGTTCTTTCTTTGAATTCTTCTAGTGTTTTGTTCCGGGTTTTAAAGCTCACATCACACTGTATTACAGTTAGTTGTTTATCTGCCCTCACAGCAGTTTATGAGCTTACGGAAAGCCTGGCTACATTTTACTTATTTTGGATTTCTTCCTCACCAAGAGACTGCTGTAGTGCCTGTCATGTAAGAGACTCATAAGTATTGAAAAAAATAAGTGAGTTAACAGGTGGTAGGCTGGATGGAATATGTGATTTTCATAGAGAAGAGAGTTAAATGAGTTGCTCAAGAGAACCTTCTTAGAGATGAAACAGGAGTAGAATTCAAATCAATTGCCTTCCAGCCTGTGGTTCTTGCTATGAGATCAGGCTTTGAAGTTATGGAACAATGAAAGTAGTGTCTTGTCACTCTTTTCCCCAGCCTTTCTGTTTCCAACACAGGTGTCTAAACGTCAAAGGTAGGCTCAAGACTTCTCTTGAGATTCTAGAGCTAGAGCAGCTAATCTGCTAATGTTGGTATTGCATGGGGAGATGCAAAGCAAGGTCCTCTGAAACACTGGCGTTCTCCACAGCACCCTTCTCAGCTTTTGTATGAGCCCAGTTTGTCCTGGGTAGCCACCTGGACAACCGATCAGTTAAAAACTACTGAGATCAGTCAGGGAAGGACTTCTTAAGTTGGGCCTCTGATTTTTTTTTTCTTTCCCACTTCCTCTAGGCTAGGGTGAGAAAAGAGGTTTATCAAGCTGTTGTGTCAACCTTGAGTTCTCATCTTGGAGAAGAGGTCACAGATGACCCAGGCAGAAAGTTGAGAAGAAGGAATGACAATGGTTCTTGTCGCATGGGAGACGCAGATATGATGGCCACAGACCCAGGGCCTGGAAAACAAGCAGAGTGCAGAGTGGGCAGCTGAGCCTTGAGTGAACTCAGGATATAGAAGTGGAGAGGGATCCATCAGGAGTGCCTCCTTGGTAAAAGGTGTTTATTTTTATTTTTTAGAGATGGGGTCTCACTATGTCAGCCAGGCTGGTCTTGAACTCCTGGCCTCAAGCAGTTCTTCTGCCTTGGCCTCCCAAAGTGCTGGGATTACAGGCATGAGCCACTGTGCCCGGCATAGAAGGTAGTTTTAAACAAAAGTGAAAAAGAAGATGGACATTGCTGAGCAGGTGTTTGTTGAGTGCCTAATAAGGGCCAGGACCTTGGGCTTATGGAGGGAGATTGAACAGGGCCTGGCTCTTGATCTGCCCAAGTTTAGCTGGGGAGGCAAAAGGAATTCATTAAGACGATGGTAACCATGGTGCTACACAGTGGTTCTCAGCCTTCACCAACCATCAGAATCACCCTGGGAAGCTTGTCTAAAATACAGATTCCCAGGCTGGGCACGGTAACTCACGTTTGTAATCCCAGCACTTTGGGAGGCTGAGGTGGGCAGATCACGAGGTCAGGAGTTCGAGACCAACCTGACCAACATGGTGAAACCCAGTCTCTACTTAAAATATGAAAATTAGCTGGGTGTGGTGGCACGCGCCTGTAATCCCAGTACCCAGGAGGCTGAGGTGGGAGAATCACTTGAACCTGGGAGGCAGAGGCTGCAGTGAGCTGAGGTCACGCCACTGCACTCCAGCCTGGGTGACAGAGTGAGACTGTCTCAAAACAAAACACAGATTCCCAGGCCTTACACGGGACCTACTTGTGTTGGGGGTGGGGGTGGGACACTATGGCAAATACTGCACTGTTCTGAGGAGGGAAGACTTTATCAAAGGGATGGTTTGAGCTGCATTTTGAAGGATGGGAGTGATTTGGATATGTGGGCAGGTTGGGGAATCACAGTCCTAGTTGACTGGATGACTGTTGGATGATGTCCTGGTTGACTTCAGGAGTGTATTTAGTTGGATTGTAGAAATGGTGTATGCAAAGTTTTGGGAGCCGAGGTAGGAAAGGCATTTTGAAAATGTAAGTAGAATGGTCAGGTTGGAACACTGGGTTTGAATGGGAGTGGAGCGAAGGAATGGCCTTTGCAGTTTACGAAGCTTGCTGTCTCCTCTCCTTCCACCCCTGCCCCTCCCTTCTCCTTCCTCCCACCTGCTTTCTCTCTTCCCTTTCTTCTTCCTCTCCCATTTCTTCCTTTTCTCTCTTCACCTAAACATAACATCTCATTCTATCCTTATGTCTGTTTGTTTGTTTTGAGACAGAGTCTCCCTCTGTAGCCCAGGCTGGAGTGCAGTGTCATGATCTCGACTCACTGCAACCTCTGCCTCCCAGGTTTTGGTTCAAGCAATTCTCCTGCCTCAGCCTCCCGAGTAGCTGGAATTACAGGCATGTGCCACCATGCCCAGCTAATTTTTGTATTTTTAGTAGAGACGGGGTTTCACCATGTTGGCCAGGTTGATTTTGAACTCCTGACCTCGTGATTCACCTGCCTCAGCCTCCCAAAGTGCTGGGATTACAGGCGTGAGCTGCTGCACCTGGCAAATTTTTTTTTTTTTTTTTTGAGACAGAGTCTTGCTCTTTTGCCCAGGCTTGAGTGCAGTGGCGCGATCTCGGCTCACTGCAACCTCCACCTCCCGGGTTCAAGCAATTCTCCGTGCCTCAGCTTTCTGAGTAGCTGGGATAACAGGCGCCCACCACAATGCCCAGCTATTTTATTTTTTTGAGACAGAGTTTCGCTCTTGTTGCCCAGGCTGGAGTGCAATGGCGCGATCTCGGCTCACTGCAACCTCCACCTTTCGCGTTCAAATGATTCTGCCTCAGCCTCCCAAGCAGCTGGGATTACAAGCGTGCGTGACCAAGCCCGACTAATTTGTATTTTTAGTAGAGGTGGGGTTTCTCCATTTTGGTCAGGCTGGTCTCCAACTCCCGACCTCAGATGATCCACCCACCTCGGCCTCTCAAAGTGCTGGGATTACAGGCGTGAGCCACCTTGCCCGGCACGCCCAGCTAATTTTTGTATTTTTTAGTAGAGATGGGGTTTCTCCATGTTGGACAGGCCGGTTTTGAACTCCTGACCTAAGGTGATCCACCCGCCTTGGCCTCCCAAAGTGCTAGGATTACAGGCATGAGCCACTGTGCCTGGCCTTCCTTATGTCAACATTATTAAGTGGATATTATTATTCTTTGTATTTGAAGGCAGAAACCTGAAGCTCTGGCCATGGTTGCGTAGCTTGTAAGATTCTATGAGGGGTCTGTAATCATCCTACTAGGTATTCCTGAATGTGGGAAAGAAGCCAGGTTGGGGTTAGGGGGTTGTAGAATTGGCAGGGTGGCTGATCAAACCATCTAAGGCAAGATGGTGTGGGTGGTTAAAGCATAGCCTTGAGCCAGAGAGATTGGGCTCAATCAAATCCCAGCTTTATTTCTTACTAACTGCAAGACCTTGGGCAAGTTGCTTAATCTTGCTAAGCCTCAGTGTCCTCACTTATAACAGGGGAGCAGTAATACCCACCTCATGGGATTGTTGTGAGGATCAATGAGGTGTACCTGGCGCAGAGTAATCGCTTACCACCTGGAAGCTATTGTAATTAGCCTTCCCAGGTCTCTGGGCTATGGCTGTGCACTTGCATTTCATTCTTCAGCACCGTGCTTTCCAGAACACAGTTCATTCTGGCTGGGCTTTTCTTTTTTAGGATGACATTAAAGGTGCTGAAAGGATGCCACCAGTAAATGTTTATTGAAAACCTACTATGTGCTCGGCATAGCCCAGGAACTAGTGACTCAGACCTATGCCTGATGGAAAGGAGATTTAGAGTGGGAGATGTTTGGTGGCTGTGGCTTATCCTCACCAGGTGCCATGTGAAGAGGACAGATACTGGAAGTGGGGAGGGAATGGGCCCTTCATTACCGTGAATTGAGATGAGTTCAGTCCTACTTGGTGGTTGGTAGATGACTGACATGGTCTCTTAGGGTCCCTTCTGAGCCCAGGAAATGGTAGTGGGGGCCCTGGCAACCATGGATCCCTCCTACTTTGTGGCTGAGGGATGATGGGGCCTCTGTCCATCTCTTTTCCCAGGTGACAGCGGCATGGCCATATGCCCCAGGCTTTCCTGCTGGGGTCCATCCATGAGCCTGCAGGTGCCCTGATGGAGCCCCAGCCCTGCCCTGGAAGCTTGGCTGAGAGCTTCCTGGAGGAGGAGCTTCGGCTCAGTGCTGAGCTGAGCCAGCTGCAGTTTTCGGAGTCTGTGGGCGTCATCTACAATCCCTTGGAGTATGCATGGGAGCCACATCGCAACTACGTGACTCGCTACTGCCAGGGCCCCAAGGAAGTGCTCTTCCTGGGCATGAACCCTGGACCTTTTGGCATGGCCCAGACTGGGGTAAAGGGTTTGGCTTCCTCAGTGGGTGGAGTGGGGGGCTCTAGGTGGATGCTTGGCTGGGTGTGCTGCGAAGAAAAGGAGCATGTGCATGGCTGTAGATGTGTGTAGGTCCCCTCGCCCCATTCTCTCTCAACACACATACTGGCTCCTGTGGTCTGAGGCCCTCTCCCAGCGTCTCTGCCCGTAATTAACCAAGCACATTAATGGTAGTTTCGTTTTCCCTGTGAGCTGGCCACTAATTGTCTCTGAGAGCCCTTCCTTCCACCAGCCCCATCCTTCCTTTACTGGATCTCCCCTGTCCCTGGAGTGTGGTTGGGGTCAGAAGAGGGACTAGGACTGCTGGGTCCTCAGAAGAGACTGGTTGACAGGGGTGGGTATGTAAGAGATGCAGGGTGTTCTGGGAACCTGGGTTCTGTTTCCTAGCTAAGGCGAGGTTCAAAACAGAGCCTGGCTCCAGTGCCTGCCCGCTTTTCTTTCAGAGCTCAGGATGAGTGACTGCCCCTCAGTGGGGGTGCTTGGCAGTTGGGGGAGGGCAAGAGGCTTCAGGGCAGAAGGCTCAATCGCTTTTATTGACCCCAACTGGGTGATGAAAGGTGATCAATGATGATTGATGGAAATGACAGCCTGAGGCTTGGGACTGGGAGGGCACCCAGAGAGCAGTGATCAGCCTGTCCTTGTGCCTCCTTTAACCCTGGCTGCCTTTCTGTCTCAGGCCATCTGTCTGTCCCCAGTACTAACCATCAAACCCTGTGTAGGGCTAGATATCTCCGTGTAGTCCCTGTACTTGGTCCCAAAGACTATTTGGGCTAGAGGCAAACAGATTCTTCTGGGCCACAGTTCACAATGAAGAAATGGAAAAAGATGGACAGGTTCAAACCATAGGGCCAAGAATCTTGTCTCAGGCCTTTGGTTGAAGGTGGGGTGGGGGGTGCAGGCTGGATTCTCATGGAAGGTATAAAGAAGTCAGTCGGTCCAGAGCCCGGGCCTCAGGTCTCCAGTTTGAAGCCTTTCATGTCTCTCTCCTTCCTCGCAGGTGCCCTTTGGGGAAGTAAGCATGGTCCGGGACTGGTTGGGCATTGGGGGGCCTGTGCTGACCCCTCCCCAAGAGCATCCTAAACGACCAGTGCTGGGACTGGAGTGTCCACAGTCAGAAGTGAGTGGTGCCCGATTCTGGGGCTTTTTCCGGAACCTCTGTGGACAGCCTGAGGTCTTCTTCCATCACTGTTTTGTCCACAATCTATGCCCTCTGCTTTTCCTGGCTCCCAGCGGGCGCAACCTCACCCCTGCTGAGCTGCCTCCCAAGCAGCGAGAACAGCTTCTTCGGATCTGTGATGCAGCCCTCTGCCGGCAGGTGCAGCTGCTGGGGGTGCGGCTGGTGGTGGGAGTTGGGCGACTGGCAGAGCAGCGGGCACGACGGGCTCTGGCAGGCCTGATGCCAGAGGTCCAGGTGGAGGGGCTCCTGCGTCTCTCTCCCCGTAACCCACAGGCCAACAAGGGCTGGGAGGCAGCGGCCAAGGAAAGATTGAAAGAGCTGGGGCTGCTGCCACTGCTGTTGAAATGAGTGCCCCTGGGGCCTTGTATGGGACATGTTCAAGACCTCGAAGTCATTCTTGGCCAAACAGGTGACAACACATCTCCTGGACTGGAGCAAAAGGTCCTTCTGTGCTCCCTGGTCGCTGGGAAATGTATTCTTTGATCTGTTGAACTGTCTTCCAACCTGCCATGGCAGTTTTGACACTACTCCTGTTTGCCCTCCTGATTCCTGCTTTCTTTACCTTTGAACATTGCCCCTTTCAGGGGACCCCACTTTGTAGGGAATCCGCAGAAGGTGTGCTTTTGCACTTGCAGACTGCTCTACCTCAGTGTTTCCTCGGGAGACTATTCAGCTGAGAGTGCCCTAGACAGTAACTTCCAAGGTCACATTTACTATTTCCATGGAAGTACCTTGCCAGGACACCTACCTATCCTTATAGAACAGCTACCTTCAGCTTACCCCTTTCCTCACAGGGACCAAGACAAAGCATGGGACATGAAATTAAGAGTGAACTTCTTGTGGGAAGCTGCAGCTGGATCAGAGGAAAAATCCAGTGTGGCAGAGTGAAAGTCAGAAGACCTGGCTTTTCATCCCAGCTTTGAGACTTGGAACTTTTTGATGGACAAATTGATAAACCACTTTAAGCCTCAGGGTCCTCATGTGTAAAATGGGGATGCCTACCTTATGGGGTTGGTATGAGGATTAACTGAGATAACACTTGGAAGTGCCTTGCATGGGCCTGGCATGTGGGTGCTTATTACGTAGTCTTCTTGCTTTCTTGCCTCTGGGTTGGGGATTCACAGCACTGCACTACAAGGGTAGCCCCTCTCCATTCTGGATACCTTGCTAGGGGAGAGTCTGTTCTTCTACCTGTGGCCAGGGTGAGGGGAGAATTCTTGCCTTGTCAGAGATGGATCAATGACTATGAAAAACCTAGCCTGTGATTTTTTTTTCACTCTAAGCATTAAAAGCTCCTAAAGCCTTTTGTCTCGTTACTTTCTTCCCCCTCTTGCATGCTAGAGGGGGAAGATAGTCATTTAGATTTCCCCCCTCTTACCTCTTCATTGTTGGCAAGGGGTTCTCTTGGGTAGCTGGGAGAAGGATGTAGTAGATCTCTCTCTCTTTTTTTTTTTTTTGAGATGGAATCTCATTCTATTGTCCAGGCTGGAGTGCAGTGGTGTGATCTCAGCTCACTGCAACATCTGCCTTCCGGGTTCAAGTGATTCTCTTGCCTCAGCCTCCTGAGTAGCTGGAATTACAGGCATGCGCCACCACACCTGGCTAATTTTTGTATTTTTAGTAAAGACAGGGTTTCACCATGCTGGCTAGGCTGGTCTCAAACTCCTGACTTCAAGTGATCCACCTGCCTTGGCCTCCCAAAGGGCTGGTGCCTGGCTGGATTTGGTAGATCTCTAATTGCCTTACCAAACCTGCAGGGTCTCTGTTAAGTGTCTGTTGGGATCTTATATGATACCGTGGACACTGCGAGAAACAGATGATGGGGCAGATGGGAACCTGGGATCCAGCTCATTTTTTATGTCTGCTGAATGGTTGATTGGGTGCCCCTTTGTTTGGTAAGGGCTGGGAAAGTGAACCAAGTTGGAAGCAGAGCAGGTCTTGAGACCACCTTAATGAGGAACACATGGTCTACTTCCCATCTCCTGGGACACAGGTAATTTCCAGCTTCCAAAATTAATAAGATTTTTCATATAAATCCTCCCCTACTTCATTGTATAATAAATAATTTGGCCTTTGTCTTCAGTTCCTGAGAAGAAGACCCTAAATTCTTAGAATTTCCCAAGTGATAGGAGTATCTTTGTTTTTCGTGGCGGGTCCCTGAAACTACACCTGAATTTATGTTGAGATTTGACCTTAGGCCACACCTAATTTTATATTGAAATTTGATCTCAGACCACACCTGAGTTTATGGTAAGATCTGACTGAGGATAGAGGCTGACCATGCCAGAATGACCAACCATACAGTTATAGGGCTGGGACTTTGAGCTGGATGATATCAGTTTGATCCCCAGGGAGGGGAGAGGGGCTAGAGATTGAGTTCCGCCACATGCCCATGATTTTAACCACATTATACCTATGGTAAAACTCTATATATAAAAACTTCTGATACTGAGGTTTTGGTCAGCTTCCTGGCTGGTGAACACATGGATGTGCTGAGGGATGTGCAGGGGTGTCCTGTTTCTATGAGCAGAGGGCACACATCTGTGCCTGGACACTCCTGGACTCTACCATATATTTGTCTTCATTTGGCTGGTTCTGATTTGTATCTATTGTGATAGAATTATAATCATAAGTATAGCATTTTCCTGAGTTCTGTGAGTCATTCTAGGAAATTCTGCAACCTCAGGGTGGTGGGGGATGGGTTGTGGAAACTCCTGAATTTATAGCCAGTTGGTCAGAAGTGCAGGTGGTCTGGGGATCCTTGAGCTTGTAGCTGACATCTGAAGTGAGAGCAGTCTTGTTGGGGACTATGCCCTTAAACCCATAGGGTATGCACTAACTTCCTGTAGTTAGCGTCAGAGTTGCATTACAGTATTGAACCTCCACAGGCCGTAGACTCCTTTCCTTCTGTTTTTTTTGGTCAGTGCTATGTAGTGAGTGTCCCATGTTGCAGAGCACTGGATTAGGTACTGTGGAATAACTGCACAGAGATAGAAGCCATCATTTCATTATATATTAAGCTGAGATAATCAAGGAAAGCTCTCTGGAGGAGGCGGCATTTCAGGTAGCCTTAAGACTGGGAAAGTTTTGGATAACTTAGAGAACAGCATTGTTATGTTCAAGGGGTGGCAAGTTGTATTAGGGTCTAGAGAGACAGAACTAATGATACATGTATGTATGAAAAAGAGTTTATTAATGATTGACTCACCCAGGGTGAAGTCCTACAGTAGGCCGTCTGCAAGTTGAGGAGCAAGGAAGTCAGTAGTGGCTCAGTCCAAGTCCCAAATCCTCAAAAGGAGATAAGCTGACAGTGCAGCCTTCTGTCTGTGGCCTAAGGCCCAAGAGCCCCTGGCAAACTACTGGTATAAGTCCAAGAGTCCAAAAGCTGAAGAACTTAGATCTAATGTGTGAGGGCAGGAAGCATCCAGCATGGGAGAAAGATGAGGGCTGGAAGACTCAGCAAGTCAGCTTCTTTCACCTTTTTTCTGCCCGCTTTTTCTAGCCGCCTTAGCAGCCAATTGGATGGTGTCCACCCACATTCTGGGTGGGTTTTTCTGTGGGTGGGTCTTCCTCTCCCAGTCTACTAACTCAAATGTTAATCTCTTCTGGCAACACCCAGAAACACCCAGAAACAATACTTTGCATCCTTTAATCAGGTTGACACTTAATATTAACTAACATACAAGTAGATTCCTATTGGCTTGGCCCAGTTGGGAGAAAAAGACGAAGAGGTAGATTGAAGCTAGCTTGTGAAGGGCCTTGGGTGCTAGAATAATCTTTGAGAATTTAAAGTGTAGTGGGGGAAGTGAGATACACAGAACACACACACTGAAAATACCCAACGATAGGTAGAAACCCATAGAAGGAGATGAAGGGGCAAACCATGTAGGAGGCAGTGTGGGTGCAGTGGGGAAACGGATGGGAAGGGAGGGGATGAGTCTATAGGGAGGACATCTGGGGTATAGCAGGTCTGGTTGAAAGCCTAGAGTTGGGGTCTCTAGGTGATGAGATAGTGGGATAGGATTGGGTAGTACACAGAGGCACTTGAACAGTAGTGACCAGAATGACTTGAAGGCCTGGGTATGGCATAGTCACTGCTGGGTCTGGGTCCTTGTGGGGCTGTTGCTTTCAATTCCTGGGGTGCATCTTGTGGGAGAGGTTGATGAAGGTCCTGGGCCTGCCTTTTCCTGAGGGCACTATATTCTGCTGCTAGGGCTGCCATAACAAAACTACCACAGACTGGGTGGCTTAAAACAACAGAAATTTCTTTTCTCACAGTTCTGGAGCTTGTAAGTCCAGGATCAAGATGATTTGATCTTTCCTGAGGCCTCTCCTTAGCTTGCAGATTGCTGCCTTCTTGCTGTGTCCTCCCATAGCCTTTTCTGAGCATGTACCTCCCTGGTGTTTCTCTTCTTAGAAGGACACCAGTCATACCGGATGAGCCCCCTCCTTATTACCCAATTTAACCTTAGGTGCCTGTTTAAAGGCCCTATATCCAAATATAGTCGTACTGGGGCTTCAACATACAGATTGGGCGGGGCCAGGGGCATAATTCAGTCTATAACAGGCACACAAAGACATGTCACTGCTTTTTTTGTCCCCAACCAATGTCAACGGTAAACAAATAGGGTACTTAGGAGTGCCTTTTTTCCACTCTGAGGATTGGAAGTTGGTCTAGGGGCTTAGGTAGCTGATCAGACTTAACTCTCACCAGACTGGCTTTTACCCTTCAATTCATTCTAGAGCAGTTTCTTCAGTGCAAATGAGAGTGTCCTCAGGGAAAGGAAGTTCATTGTTTTTTTCTGAGTGGAAGAGAATGGAGCCTTTGGCTGCTACAAAACAGCATTGTGAGAATTATTCTAAAGCCAAACTGAAATAATTTGGTGTCATCTAGACTTCTGTAGACCAATACAGTAGCCACTAGCCATGTGTGGCTGTTTTAGTTCAAAGTGATTAAAATTAAGGAAAAAAATTCAATTCTTCAGTTCATATTTCAAGTGCTCAGTAGCCACACATGGCTAGTGACTGCTGATTGGATGACACAGAAATTGAACATTTCCATTATCACAGAAAGTTCTGTTGGACAGCACTGATCTAGAGATCAGTGGCTTACAACCTTGCCTATGAATCAGAATTAACCTATGGAGGTTTAAAAAAACACAAGGGTCTCAGCTGCACTTCAGGATGTTTTGATTTGTGAGGTGCGAGGGGCATCCTGCTACCAGTCTACAACAGAATCTCTCCATGCTACCAATATGCAGCCAAGGTTCAGACAGGAGTGTCCTGAGTGTCTTGAAGGCAAGGGCCAGGGTCTCCTTTTTCTTTCCCCAGTATGTAATCCCACACCTGGCACAAAGTAGGTATTCAGAGCAGACATGGAAGTAATGCATGAATCTGGTCTGGGAGAGCTGGCTGTGTGCCATCCAGAAACACTAGTTTCTCTAGAGTTTGTTGTTTTTGCCCAGTGATGGTGATTTAAGTTCTGATTCAGAGGAATGATGGCGGTCCCACCCCAAAACACACAAACTCAACTTGGTAGAGACCAAGGCTGTGCTTGGGTTGGGATGCTTCTGAGATTCTAGGGGTGGATTGTGTTGGTGAAGAAACAGAATTTTCTTACCTCTGGTTGTTTTTGTTTTGTTTTTTTTTTTTCTTTTTGAGACAGGGTGTCCTTCTGTTTCCCAGGCTGGAGTGCAGTGGCACGGTCATGGCTCACTGCAGCCTTGACTTCCTGGGCTCAGGTGTCCTCCCATCTCAGCCTCCCAAGTAGCTGGGACTATAGGCATGCACCACTATACCCGCTAAGTTTTTGTAGAAAAAACTTTCTACAGGCATGAGGCACCATGCCCAGCTTCTTCTTTTTTTTTTTCTTTTGAGACGGAGTTTTGCTCTTGTTGCCCAGGTTGGAGTGCAATGGTGTGATCTTAGCTCACCACAACTTCTGCCTCCCGGGTTCAAGCGATTCTCCCGCCTCAGCATCCTGAGTAGCTGGGATTACAGGCATGTGCCAACATGCCTGGCTAATTTTGTATTTTTAGTAGAGATAGGGTTTTTCCATGTTGGTCATGGTGGTCTCGAACTCCCGACCTCAGGTGATCTGCCTGCCTTGGCCTCCCAAACTGCTGGGATTACAGGCATGAGCCACTGCGCCCGGCCCCAGCCTTTTATCTCTCTCTCTCTCTCTTTTTTTTTTTTTTCTCCCTTACTGATACAGGATAGCTTAAAGGAAAATTGGGTCTTGAATTTGGCCACTGTGTGGTCTCACTTTCCTTTTTCAATTCAATAAACATTTATTGATGTCTGCTGTGTGTGTGTCATTCCTTGTGCTAGGCACTGTAGGGAGTGACAGAGGTGAATTAGATGATTCTTTGCCCTCACGTTGTTCACTGTCTAGTGCTGGGAGATACAGGCATATAATTATAGTATAAATCAAGCTGAAAGCATGTTGTGAACAAGTTATAAACACAGCGCTCTGGGCACACTGAATGAGGAAGTGATTAGCCCTCAGAGTCTGGGGAGGAGGTGTGTGTGCCTGTGAGAAAGGGCAGTGACTGGAGATTTCTTATCTCATCACTTGCTAAATCTTACCACCTCCACGGAGTGGATATTTGCAAAAGGGGACCACTGTGTCAGATACGTCCAAGAATTTCTCAGCCCCAACTGCAAAGGCCTAGGAAACAGGATGAGGGGAGGGGCTCAGATGCCAGGAATTAGGCGAGAGCCAAGGGTTGGGCGTGGCCCTATGGAAGATGAGAAGTGGAGGTTCCTTTCAGAACACATCTGTTAACTTTGGGGATGGAAAACTGTAGCAGATGGTGGCAGGCGATGTCAAGGTAGCAGATCAAAAAAGATTGGAAATGCAACCTGGCCGCAGCTGGGGTAGAGAAGCTAGCGATGGAATGGAAGAAGGGAATAGAGATTGTGGCCTATCCCAGACTAAGTCTTGACTCTGAATATTCTTGTTTAGGAGGATATAGGGCAGCTGTTTTCTCTTCTTCCCTAGTGCTCCAAAGAAGTAAAGAACTTAACTGGAGCTTGAGACATTGAGGTTAGACACATGGATAAACTTCCCAGCTATGACCATCAGGTGATATAGAAATAAATTACTTTGGAGGAAGATGAATTGCTTTTTTCTTCAGAGACCTTAATGCCAGCCTGGCTTGAGCCGATGCTTACCAGTCAAGGTTGAATTATAATGTATTTGGGGAAACTTACTTTCTCTCCCTCCTTATTTTGGCCCTCACTCTCTCAAGTACAAAACAGAACAAACAAAACACCTGCAAAAGAATTTTCCTGTGCATCTTCTTTTCCATTCTTCTGCCCCTACATCTCATTCAAGGACCCTCAGCCTGATGTCTGTCTCTAGTACTAGCTTGCAGGAGGGATGGCTGAGAGCCCAGAACAGTCCTCCATGGTGGTCTGTGCCAAGCCAGGTTGCCATTTCCATTTTCATTAATTGAAGCAGCTTGACCCTGATCATTTCAGGCCAACAATTTCCTGTCTGCTGGTTAGGAGTGTGCGGAGGACATGTCTTTGCAGGTCATTCTGTCCTTGCATCTACCTGGATGGTGCTAACACCTCATTCAGGCAGCAAAAAACGGTCTCCTGTCACAGTTAACTGGGAGAAGCCCAACCTCACACAAATGCCCAGCCTCTCCTCTTGGGATCTCACACTTTGTCTTCTTCAGAAGGTCTTTCTGGTGTCTACCCTCCAGCCTACCTGCTGTAATTTTGGTTGTTTTTTTTTTTGTTCAGTTTTGAGAAACCTGCTAACTGATAGCTCCCTCTCAGAACCTCATGTCATGATACTTTCTTCTGTGGCCTGGGAGAAGAACAAAATGTCTTTGAAGGAAGGGGTTTGCCTTCAACCCTGGAAGGCCATACAGCTGAGTGATTGGGGTGTGATGGCTTTGCTCCGAGCGTGAGTGTGGATGTGTTTTGCTTATTGCCTGGCTGTAAGGGAGGTCTGTGTGTCCCCTGTGAATCACTGAGTTAGCATCACTTTGTTCTTGTGTTTGGTAGTGCCGCTTTGCAAGTACCGTTTTTTTTTTTTGTTTGTTTTGTTTTGTTTTTGAGACGGAGTCTCGGAGTCTCGCTCTGTCGCCCAGGCTGGAGTGCAGTGGCCGGATCTCAGCTCATTGCAAACTCCGCCTCCCGGGTTTACGCCGTTCTCCTGCCTCAGCCTCCCGAGTAGCTGGGACTACAGGCGCCCGCCACCTCGCCCGGCTAGTTTTTTTTTTTTTTCGTATTTTTTAGTAGAGACGGGGTTTCACCGTGTTAGCTAGGATGGTGTCGATCTCCTGACCCCGTGATCCGCCCGTCTCGGCCTCCCAAAGTGCTGGGATTACAGGCTTGAGCCACCGCGCCCGGCCGCAAGTACCGTTTTAAGGGGTAGGGTAGTGTGTTCCCTTAGAGTGGGAGTCCACTGTATTACATGCATTTGTGTCCTCCTGTGATCATGGGATCTTTTTTGTCTGCAGTTTTCAGTCTTCCAGATGGACACTAGTGTAATTGAGTGTGACCCATTTTTGCTGCTGTTGTGTCTTTGTGTGTCTGGTATTTTTGTGTAACCTCTGTGTTTGGGGCATCTTCAGGGAGCTTGTGGAGTCTTTCTGAGTGTCCTCTGGCTCTGTTTGGGCGGGGGAACAGAAGAAGGAGCCCAGACTCGAAGGGGAGCTGTCTGGGTGGGGGGAGCGTGTTGGGAGGGGGCGTGCTGCAATCTGTGACTTGGAAAACAGATTTGCAGAGGAGGCGAGCAGCCCGGGCGTGCGGAGCGTGCGGGGCGGGGGCGGAGGGCCGCTCTGGCCCCCAGCTCCTCCGCAATCCAATTAAATAACATTTAAATGCATAACCAGCCCGCGCGGCGATGAGGCTGGAGATTGGAGCGGGCTCGGCGGCGGGCCGCGCGGGCGGCGTTTTGTGGAGCTCAGCGATTCTGGCGGCAATTTCCCTGCTCGACGCGGCTTTTACGAGCCCGCTCCCGGCGCCGCGCCCGCTCTGCTGCGCCCGCCCCGCTCCCGGCCGCTTCCCGCCACTCCCCGCCTCGACGCTTTTTTCTCCCTCGCCCTCTCTGCAGCCTTCTGGTCTGTCCGCGTGTGTGTCTCTCGCTCTGGTCTCTGTCTCTCCATCTCTTGGGGTGCATGCACCTCGCCCTAACCTCCCTCTCCGGCTGCTCCCGCGTCTCCTGATGCCTCTCCTGTTTGGTCTGTCTCTGGGTGTCTGCCTCTCTCTTGCGCTGCCTGTCTGTGGCTCCTGCCATCTGTCAGCTTTTGCTTTTCTTGCTGCTGTTTCTGCCTCTGACTTTGACCCCCTGTTCTGGCGGATGCCGCCTCCACTTCTCTCTGGATCACCATGTCATCACAGCTTCTGGCTGTCTTTCCTCCGGCCTTCTTGTCTCTGGCCTTCTGCATCCTTCCACCCTCAAACCCTTTCCTTCAAGCCGCCTTGCCTTCTCCCCATGACTCAGAGAGCCCATCACACCAGGCTCTCCGCAGAGTCCTCAGCCTTTCTCCACCTGTGTGCCTGTGGGGAAGGCCTGCAGATTGGGAACAGCTAGAAAGGGCCGGGGAGGAAAGGAAGGGAAGCTAGGTTAAGAAGAGTGGGAGCGGGTGGTGGGCTTACCCTGCCTGGGCCTAGGCCCAGCGGGAGACGGGAGGAATACATATGTGGTGAGTGGACGACTGGAAGAGACCCAGTCTTCCCTACATCCTTTAGAAGCAGAGCAGGGAGGACCACCACATTCAAGGTCAGGGGAGTGGTTCCTTTTTGGGAGGTCTGCAGGAGCACCAGAGAGATGTGATTCCTTCAGGGCTTCAGGCTCTTCTGAGGTTCGCATGGAGGTGGGTATTTTCTGAAAAACTTCAGTGGGGCAAGTCTCCCCCGCCCCACAGGAGACCCCCCGTGAGCTCCTGAAGCCAGGTACCTGAGGAAGACAGAGGAAGCAAAGCGGGTATTTTGTTTCTTGTGCTGGACCTGACTCCATTGTTTCCTCTTCAGTTCACTCCCTTATCCCTGCTCAGGCGCCCCAACATATGGAGCTGCCGTTTAGCAGATGCTACATGGCATGCAGATTTCGGGGAAGAGTTTCCTGGCTAAGAGAACAGCAAGGGCAAAAGCCCTCATGTGAGCATGTCTGGTGTGTTGGAAGAACAGCAATGAGCCTGATATGGCTGGAGCAGAGAAAATCAGGGAAGAGAATAAGTGATGAGATCTAAGAGGTGATGGGGAGCCACATCACGTAGAGACTAATAAAGTTACAGTAAAACTCACACTCCGAGTAACATGGGAAGTCACTGCAGGGTTTCAAGCAAGGGAGTGACATGATCTGCCTTGTCTTTACAGAAAATTCTTGCTGCTGTATTGAGAATAGATTGAGAAAACAAGGGCAGAAGCAGGGAGACCAGTCAGGAGCTGATTGCAGTATCAGGTAAGAGGGAATGAGGGCCAGGACCAGGGAGATGGCAGCAGAGGTGATGAGAAGTGGTCAAATTTTTGATACATTTTGCAGGGAGAGCAAAGGGATTAGACAGAGGGTATGAAAGAAAGAGGAGTAGAGGATAAGACGAAGATTTTTTGGCCTGAGTGACCAGGGCAATGGATTTGCTGTTAACTGATATGGGGTAATACCACAGGAGGAGCTGGTTTTGGGAGTAGTATCAGTTGTGGACGTTAGCTTTGAGATGCCTGTTAAGCATCCAATTAGAGGAGGCTAGCAGGTAAATAGATACACAAGTCTATAGTTTTTTGTTTTTTTTTTTTTTTTTTGAGACAGCGTCTAGCTCTGTTGCCAGGCTGGAGTGCAGTGGCACGATCTTGGTTCACTGCAACCTCCACTTCCGAGGTTCAAGCAATTCTGCCTTAGCCTCCCGAGTACCTGGGATTACAGGCATGTGCTGCCATGTCCAGCTAATTTTTGTATTTTTAGAGGAGACGGGGTTTCACCATGTTGGCCAGGATAGTCTCAATCTCCTGACCTCGTGATCTGCCCACCTTGGCCTCCCAAAGTGCTGGGATTACAGGTGTGAGCCACCATGCCCAACCACAAGTCTGTTGTTTGATGGTGAAGTCCAGGCTGGAGATAGAAATTTGGGAGTAATCAGTGACACTGGATGAGATCCCCTAAGGAGTGAATGCTGATAGAAAGTGAAGGTGGCCAGGCGTGGGGGCTCACACCTGTAATCCCAGCACTTTGGGAGGCCGAGGTGGGTCGATCACCTGAGTTCAGGAGTTCAAAACCATCCTGGCCAACATGCGAAACCCCATCTCTACTAAAAAATACAAAAATTAGCCAGATATGGTGGCAGGCACCTGTGATCCCAGCTACTTGGGAGGTTGAGGCAGGGAGAAATATTTGAACCTGGGAGGCGAAGGTTGCAGCAGTGAGCCAAGATCACGACGCTGCACTCCAGCATGGGTGACAGAATGACACTTCATCTCAAAAAAAAAAAAAAAGGAAGTGAAGGGCATCTAGTGACAGAGTCTAGGCGCCACAATATTTAGAAGTAGTAGAGGTGCATTTATCTGTCATGGGATTAAGAAACAAAAGGGTCCAGGTACAGTGGCTCATACCTGTAATCCCAGCACTTTGGGAGGCTGAAGTGGGAGGATCACTTGAGCCCAGGACTTCGAGACCAGCCTGTGCAACATAGTGAGACCCCGTCTCTACAAAAAATAAAAAGTTAGCCGAGTGTGGTGGCATGCACCTGTAGTCCCAGCTACTCAGGAGGCTGAGGTGGGAGGATTGCTTGTGCTTGGGAGGTTGAGGCTGCAGTGAACCATGATTGTGTCGCTGCACACCAGCCTGAGTGACAGAATGAGACCCTGTCTCACAAAAAAAAAAAAAAAGTTGTGGAGGTACAAAAAAAAATGCTGAGACATCTCAGGGAGGAGGATTTAGGGAAGAGGTGTGGGGGCTCTTGGCTTGATCATTCTTTTTCATTCCCAGCTGCCCTTGTGGCCAGGCCCTCATTGGTCCATATCTAGATGGTCCCAGTCCACTCTCTGGGCCACTGCTTCATTCCCTTCCAAACACCACACAACAGCCACGCTGACCACCTCATGCTACGCTTGCTCAAGAACCTACGGGGACTCCTGAAGCTCAGCATTATGGTCCTAGAGTCAGGGAAAGAGAGCTGGGGCTAGATGGGACCTGAAACTCTTAGTTCACCTTTACTGCTTTGCCACTAGGGAAACTGAGAAACAGTGAGCTTCTCTTTTTGTTTTTTTTTTTTTTTGAGACAGAGTTTCGCTCTTGTTGCCCAGGCTGAAGTGCAATGGCGCGATATCGGCAGACCGCAACCTCCGCCTCCCGGGTTCAAGTGATTCTCTTGCCCCAGCCTCTCAAGTAGCTGGGATTACAGGCGTGCACCACCACGCCCGGCTAATTTTGTATTTTTAGTAGAGATGGGGTTTCTCCATGTTGGTCAGGCTGGTCTCGAACTCCGAACCTCAGGTTATCTGCCCACCTTCGCCTCCCAAAGTGCTGGGATTACAGGCATGAGCCACTGCACCCAGCCCAACAGTGAGCTTCTCTAACGTCCCCCTGCCATTAGGTGGCTAGGGCTCCTAAACATAGCTGAGTGCTGTTTATACCAGCCCACCCTGCCTTTTGAATCACTTCTCAACAAGCCACAGATGTACTAGTACCTGATTTTACTCACTGCATGCAGAATAGCAGTGGAGGACTCCAAGATGCCCAGTGGAAACAGAAGATGCAACTTTTGCCCTCAAAAAAACTTGAACTAAGGATTCCTGAATGATTTTCTCATCATTTTCCTCTATCCCTGCTTTCCTTTCTTATGACTTCCCAACATGGACTCTCCTCTTTTCCATTCTCTGCCCTAGGTTTTTCCTTAACCTGACTCATTCTTCTACCACCCCTCCCCAGATCACTTTTTTTTAAAAGCCTGACTCACTGCTGACAGAGAGATCACCTTTTATTGCCCTAACCTACCAAGTAGCTCAGGCCCCAAACCCGAGAGTGAGTATCCTATTTTCGTCTCTTCCCCATCCCCGATTCATATGCAAGTTCTGTAGGCCTTATCATCCAAATATATCTCAACTCTGACCACATCATCTCACAGTCTCCACTAGTACAGTCCTAGCCATGAACTGTTTATCTTGTCTCTGCTGCTGACCATGACAGCCCCCTAACTGGTCTCCCCTGCGTGTCCCCCTACAGTCCATTCTCCACACAGCAGTCATGTTCCCCTGAAGCCCTCAGCACCGTCTCTTGGGCTGTATGTTTTTTTGCTATTCCTGTGTCCTTCAAACCAATCTCCCTGCCTTTTGGTCATTTCCCCCCAGCTGTGACCTGTCTTCTCCCTTCTCAGACCCTGGGGTGGAGGGTGCTCCCCTCTCATGGGAGGCAATCTGACCGGGAGTGGGGTGGGGGCCGTTGTGCTAGCCTAGAGGAAGTCAGTGAGCTGAGCATGATTGAGTATGCTTCTGAAATGGTGGGGAGTATTTGCAGGGACTGTCTTAGACTCACTGTTTCTCATTTCCATCTTCCCTGGTTCCTTCTGTTCAGCATTCTTCCTTGCTCTCACTGTTCCTCCCCTTCTGTCTCTCACTGACTGATTCTCTGTCTTTTGATTGGAGAGGGGAAAGGATCCCTCATCAGCTTCAGGATCTTGAGAGATTCTTCAGTCAAATGTACCCCTGTTCGCAACTCAAGCCTCCCCCAACTCTGGGAGGTGGACTGAAACAGGCCACGTGGGGAACATTCATCTCATCTTCTGCAGTTTGTACACCTAATTTGAGTCATTCACCATTTTATCCCCAATGCCTAGCACAACTCTTTGCACCCAGTAGATGCTTATTAAGTATTTATTGAACGGGTAAATGAATGAATGAATGTCTTAGGCATTCAGTTTCCCTGTTGGACCCCTGGTCTGGCATTTCTGGTTCTTTAGACTATTGCTTTCAAACTTTAATGTGCATAAAAATCACCTTGGGACCTTGCTAAACTGGAGAGTTGGATTGAATAGGTCTGAGTTGAGGCCCAAGAATGCATTGGTAGCACGCTTCCAGGGATGCTGATGCTGCTGGTTCTTAAGTCACATTTTGAGGAGCAAGACTCCAAGAGGAGGGGGCTGTCAGGCAGATGGTGTCCTCAGCCTAAATCTGAAAAAGAGAATGATGAAGATTGAGGGAGACTGAGAAATAGGGAGAGAGGAACCAAAGAAAGAGGAGGTCCAAGGTCACTAGTTTAAAGGCCTTTAAAGCCCCTGAGAGATACCCAGGTCAGTGGTCTCCGGAAGCCTAGAAGCACCTGCAGCATCTCTCACAACAGCGTCTCTTTCAAAGACCTCACCCCTGACTTGGGGAGGTGGGGCTCTGGAGATGTCTGCCATCTCCATGTCCCTGATTGGTCTCCTTACTCCTGATGAACCCCATGGGTCACAGAAAAGAAAACTTGGCAGAGAACAGGTTTGGAGTTTTCATTCATTTCCGTGAACATTATCCAGACTATCTGTCAGCACACAGGTGAACAGGAGGCCTGTTTAGTGGAGGCAGACATCTTGCATGAATAAAAGAAGTTAGGATTTAAATCTGGCTTTGGAGGAGGATGGAGAGAGCTTTGATGAGCATGTGGGGGCCTTGGAAAGTGGTGGAGAGGTCATTCCAAGCAAAATGGGCTGGAAGCAGGATGGTTCAGGGATAATAAAGGGACCAGTAGCTGGGGTGAGGAGGAAGGATGTAGGAGGGAAAAACTGTCGGAGCTCAGTGTGGTTCTGCATCAAGGAGGGCTTTGCATGCCAATTTGAGGAATCAGTAGTTTGGTGTGAATGCAGTTTGTTCTGAATGCATTAGGGCGCCGTGGACGGGAGTTCCATGAGGAGAGACATGTATCTGGGAGAGGTGTTTCTGGGGAAGGCTTTGCCATCTACTGGTACCTGCTTATCGGGTGGGACCCCTCTTGTCAGTCTGTCTGTACTCCCTGGAGGCCTGGTCAGGCTTTGAAAGTGAAAGATGGTCCCTGGGTTGTGGGGGAGCTGGAGTGAGGTTTTTCTGTTTGCTTGTTTTTTGTTTTCCCTCTGGGAAAGAACTAGAGTAATTTTGTTTAGTGGAAAATTTTATGAGCTTCTGCCCTAACTCCAGGGTTTTCTTTTGTTTTGTTTTAGCCTAGAAGCCCCTGATAACAAACTATGCCTCAGGCAAGGGAGAGGAAGGGGAAAATAAGGAGGTCATTTTTCATGGTAGGTGAGCTGGTAACATCATCACTGGTCCATGCTGGTGAACACTGGGACCCACCTGCCCAGCAATGCCCTTCAGTCTGATTTCTACCAACCACTCAATCCTCCACCCTCCAGCCAATTCAAGTGTCTCCTGACCTTGGAGTGGGGGCCCTAGGACATACTGCCAGTGCCAGGTGCTCAGAGGCTTTTCCTGCTTAGATATCTCCAGCGCTTGCCAGGCTGGGTGTCAGCCTTCCTAAGAACTAACTTAATACCTATGCATTTCACACGCAGGCATGTGAGGGTGGAGACTGTTTCTTTGCTGGCTGCTGGGAAGGGGCAGCATTTTGTGATTATTTGTGGGAGGAGCCTGGCTTGCAAGTCTGGGGTTTTCCTTGACAAGGATCCATCTCTTTCCTCCCTGTGTGTCTCCTGTCCCCTGTGCCTGAGGTCACTCTCTTGTACTCATTCCTCTAGCAGGCCAAAAATTGTGCCAACGGAGAGGGCAGATTTTGTTTCTGTGCGAGAGTGTGGGAGATTATTTTCATTTGATTTATTACAGTGCCTGATGATCCTCATGCTGATGTGCTAACGAGCAGGAGAAGCCAGTAGCAGCCCTCACAGCATCACATGGAGGGCTAGACCGACTGGCTGGCAGGGACTTAGTCCCAAATAGCAATTTAGGAGTGGGAAGGGGGCTTGGGGGCAGGGCTATCACTGACACCTCAGACTCCATTTCTCAATTCTGGGAGGGGAACTGGCATTGGGACAACTTTGTGTGGGCCGTTCTTCTTCCTGGGTCCTATGGCCTCTGACATTTATTTATTTATTTATGAGACAGTCTCGCTCTGTTGCACAGGCTGGGGTGCAATGGTGCGATCTAGGCTCACTGCGACCTCTGCCTCCCAGGTTCAAGCAGTTTTCCTGCCTTAGCCTCCTGAGTAGCTGGGATCACAGGCTCCCGCCACCATGTCCAGCTAATTTTTGTATTTTTAGTAGAGATGAGGTTTCACCATGTTGGCCAGGCTGGTCTCCTGACCTCATGATCTGCCCACCTCAGCCTCCCAAAGGGCTGGGATTACAGGCGTGAGCCACCGCGCTTCGCCGGGCTTCAACTTTTATATTCCTCACTGCTCTTAAGCTCTTTTAGCCCAGAGTCCTTTCAAGTGTTCTGTGGCAAATGTGACCAGGACATTTCAGGCAAAATCTTCTCACACTTGTAGAGTGAATAGAAAATTCCAGGTCCTCAGTGTTGATCACATCTTTGATGCATGACACCTAGTAGGTGCTCAGTTTATTTCTGGTGTGGGTGAGGAGGCTTTTAAGTTACTACCTGGCTTCATCTAGGAAGTCGAGGGAGAAGTTTTGGGTTCCTCTGCAGTAACTGTCCATTCTTAGGTTTCTTTTCCTAGGACATTTTAAAATCCTCACTTCTTTATCTGTTCTTGTTCTTTTATGGGTATTTCAATGGTTCTGTTATATCTGTCTTTTTAATTTTATTTATTTATTTATTTACAGACAGTGTCTCACTCTGTTGCCCAGAGTGAGTAGTGGCATGATCATAATTCACTGCAGCCTCAAACTCCTGGGCTCAAGGGGTCTTCCCACTTTAGTTTCCCTGGTAATTGTGACTACAGTCACGTACCAGCATGCCTGGCCAGTTTTTAAATTTTTCGTAACGATGGTGTCTCACTATATTCCCTAGGCTGGTCTGGAACTCCTCGACTGAAGCTATCCTCTTGCCTTGGCCTCCCAAAATGTTGGAATTACAGGCATGGGCCACTACACCTGGCGATCTGTGTCTTACATGGTAGGTCATCTCAGACCTTTTTGGAAGGAATGTGGGTAAAAGCAGCTCTGAAGACATTGTGGTATTTCACTTCAGCTGCGGTATGATTTTTTCGGGGGTTGCTACCTGACAACTGACCCCAAAACGAAGGGGCTGCTGATCATGTGCAGTCACACCAGGTCCTGCTGGTGGTTGGAGGGTTGCCTTGAGAGTGAACAGAAAGCCAACCTGAAGTTTAGTGAGGCAGCATGATTGGAAAGGGAATTAAGGGAGGACATGAGAAGATGAGAGAATAGAAAGAGCTTGACAAGGGAAGACAGGAGGAGAGATCAGAGGAGCAAAGAGGGAGGGGCGCAGGATGGAAGGTACTTACCATTCTAGGCTTCAGCTTGTCATCTGTAAAATGGGAATAATGGGGTTGTTGTCAGGAGTAAGACAGTTACTACATGTGACATTCTTAGCAGGTAGTAAGCATTATATAATTGTTTGATGACAATAAATAGGGTAATACTGCCTCCGTCACAAGGGTTGTTATGAGACCGGGGCGTGTAAAGCACTTGGCAGGCTGCAAAATGCTCCTGTTTTCTCTGCTACTATTATTATTCCACTCTTACACTTCTTTCAGCCACTGTCCTGTCTTCATGTGGATGAAGAGGGAGCTGCCAGAAGGAGGTGTGGACCCCTGGGTTCTGTTCTGCTTTGGGGACTGTTTCCTTCCTCCCCTCCTCACCCCCTGGTGAACAGAGTCCAAGCCCCTCACCCTCCCCGCTGGCTTGTATGCCCTCAGGCTCAGTGGAGAGAAAGTAGAGGCTGGCAGGAGGGGCGCAGGAGGGAGGCCAGGGGAAGCCAAGCTGAAAATGAAAGCTGGGGAGGGGGCAGTGGAGCGCCTGGAATCATGTTTGCATAACGAGCTGCGCTGGCTCTGACTTGCTGTGTTTCCAGACAGGGCTTTCCCTCCTTTGTCTCTCAGCTGGTGCTCCAGTCTCTTTCCTTCTTTTTTGTCTCCTGGCCACTGCCCCTCATTTCCTTTGCCCCTTAGTACTCCTTGCAGCCATC
The DNA here is from genome assembly GCF_000951045.1 of Mandrillus leucophaeus. Taxonomy (NCBI): domain Eukaryota; kingdom Metazoa; phylum Chordata; class Mammalia; order Primates; family Cercopithecidae; genus Mandrillus; species Mandrillus leucophaeus. The sequence continues at coordinate 879,030 of NW_012104410.1, read as the reverse complement.
TGGACTCCAGTCTTCCCCTTCCATTTTCCTGACTTCTGCTCTGAGGCTCTGCTCATTTATACCCTTGTTTCCCTGATCCCCATCTCCCTCGTGTGCCCCCCTTCTCTGCCATCCATTTCTGCCCCAGTGAGTTCCCCTCTGTCTCTCTCCCTAGTTCTCCCTTCTCCATCTCTGTGCCATCCCCTTTACTCTCTTTCTGGCTGGAAGTCCCCCATCTTTTCTCTTCCTGCCTGCTTCTGTCTTGCTCTTGTATTCCTGGGTCTCCTTCTTCTTACTGACCCCCTCTGCCTCCCAGGTCAGGCTTCACCTCCTGCCTTCCTCCCCTTCTCTTGCCTTCCCTCTCTGGCAATAGCACTTTCCTGTCAATTATACTGCTTGGATTCAGGGCACTTAGCACCTAGATTCAGGGCCCACTGTGAAGCCCTGCTTTGTTCACTTGATGAAATAATTGCAGTAACAAGACTAAAATTTAATGAGCACTTACTAAACGCCTTATCTGTGTATGATCTCATGTAATTCTCTCAATAATGCTATGAGGTGAATATTATTATCCTCATTTTACAGATGAGGAAAGTTGAGAGATTAAATAACTTGCCGAAGGTCTCACAGTTAATCAGAATTGGGGCTTGAATGCAGGTCTGCTTGCCTAAGGAGCTTGTGCTCTTAACCACAGGGGTTGATTCCAGCCCTGGAAGAAGCTGGTCTCACTTTCTCTCCCAGTGAGACTAACATAGCCCTCCTCCTTTCTTTAAACATCATCTTGGCGCCCCCAGCTTCCTCCAAAGGTCATTTGGTTCCTTCTCTTTTCTCTGCACAAGTCCAGATTCAACCTAGCCTCAAGACCTTATTTTATGTGACAGTGCTACTAACCATACATTGCCTGGCACTGATCTAAGCACTTTATGCATATTATTTTATTTAATCATCTTAGTAACTATGGGAAGTAGCTACTATTCTCATCCCCATTTTACAGATGAAGAAACTGAGGCACAGGGAAGTCAAATAACTTGTCAGTGGCCACAGAGTTAATAATTGGCAGAGCCAGGATTGAGCCCAGGCACTTTGGCTTCAGGGAACCTGGCCTAACAGCCACACCGCTTCACACAGTTCCTGGGAAAACAGGTTTTGGTCCCTCACCTCTTGCTACTAGTCCAGGTGCTTTGAGCAGTTCTTGTGGTCCATCCTCAAGCCCATTTCTGTGGGCACTGCCTGCTGTGGTGTAAAGTCTGCCACCAGCACTGACAGCCCTCAAGATCTGGTCAGGCCACTTGCCCTAATCGGTGCCTGAGGGGATTTATTGGTGGCTGCCCCCAGGGAGCGGGGACAAGTGTTTTCCTCTCCAGCTCTGCTGTGCAGCCTCCTAGCCCGACAGCTCCCTCGTTCCGGCCCATCGCAGCAGCTGATTTACCTCTATGGCTGGGGGATTTAGCTGCTAGCCTGGCTCCTACTATAAATCCCTGGGCAAATAACTGAGCTCTGCATCAAAGCTGCCAACAGGGGAGTGAGCAGGAGCAGATGGTCGCTTTGGCTGTGGGGTGTGGAGGGCAGGGGCAGTGGTTTCAGGGCTTTCTTGTCCACCCCGTCCACACAGAGCCAGGCTGCACCTTGTTCATGCCCATGGGGTTCCCCTAAACTTTCAGAGGATTTGATGGCCCCATCCTGGCATCTCCCTACACTGAGCGCCGGCAGGTTCTGGTTGATGTTGAGTCTTATCCCTGCTACTCCATTTGAAGTCTCTTTGTCTGACATCACTAGAGAAAGAGAGAACTGACTACCACACTAGATTGTGTCACCCTTCCAAGAGCTGAGCATCGGGTGGTTTTCTGGGAACCCATCCCACACATGTGGGATGTAGGTAGGTTCTGTCCTCCTGAGAGAGGCTCAGACTGAAGCAGGAATTAAGAACTTCTCAGTGGGAAGGAATGAAAGACCTAGAATGTAAGTGACCTAGAGTGGAGGCTGAGAGAAACCTCCAAAAAGTAGGCCAAAGTCAGGGTGGAAGAACCCGGAAGGATAAAGGTACTCCCTAAAAGTGAGACATGTGGAAGCTGTGGTTGGAACCCTCAAACCTTCCATGTGTGGCCCTGGCTCAGGAACATGATAATGACTGCAGGGGTCCACACTGGATCTGGGGGTGCAGTGGGACTGGAGGGGTCATTGTTCTATCAGTGCTCCTTGCTTCTCTGACTTCCACCCCTCTTTCTCTGACTCCTTCAGTGCCTTCTCCCCGCCACTCCCTGCCTGTCCCCTGCTCCCTTCTCTTTGCCATGTTCTCCCCTATGGTGCTCTCGCTTGCTGGTAGGCAGAAAACTCTTCCTGCCCTCAACTGACCAGCCTGCCGTGGTGCGATTGGGCTGAATGAAGCTCAGGGCTCTGGTTCTGCTCCCCAGAACCTTGCTCAGTCTGGAGTCTATCCCCAGTGCCTGTGCCATTTTGTTCTTATGCTCATTTATCTTTCCTGTCCCCTCCCCCACCACTGCCGCCTCCGCCTGGGAGATTACAGTCACTGAATCAGCAACCAGCTCCAGAGTTCTGCTGACAGGGGACTTTCTGCCTCCGAGGGCTCCTTAGTGGGATCAGGGTCCCTCCTGAGGCCCAGGGGTTTGGGGTAAGGGAAAAGAAGGGCTAGAAAGAAGAACAGGTGGATGCAGAGGGACAGATGAAGGCAAAAGGTAAAGGAGAGAGGCGGGAATACGGAGACAGAAAGGGAGAGATGAACAGAATTAGAAGAAAATATAGACAAAGATGGAAGAACAGTGGGAGAAGTGGAGAGAGAAGCAGAGGCTGGGGAGGTGGGAAAGAATACAAGAGGAGGGGTATGGGAACTAGGTGGGGCAAGCTCTGTTCAGCAGCCTGCCCAGGCCCAGGCAGTCCAGGCCCAGCCCTGCCCTCTCCCCTCCCCTGGTGCCTGGGGAAGGCCCCTTGGAGGCCCAAGTTCACTGGGACCCAGCTGAGGGGTGCAGGCTGGGGCCCGCTGGCCCTGGGTCTGGGGCTCTGCCTTGCACCTCCCTCTCTCCTCCTCACGTGGTGGTTTGTACTTCATCTTGTTTGCGGGGCGGCTGGGCCTGCTCTCGGGGTTTAATGATCTGTGCCATTATTTATAGCTTTGCGCGCCGAGAAACACACTGAATTTATCGCTTGCTTCTATAAATAACCCTGGCAAACGGGTGCCCAGGGAGGAGGGCGGGAGGGGGAGGGAGAAGCAAAGAAAGGAGAGGTTGGGGGTAGGGCAGGGGAGGACTCTGTGGACTCTGTCCCCAAAATGGGGTGATGATGTGCACAAGGACAGTGGAGGCCGGCCAGACTCTTTCAGCGTGGGTGTGTGTCTAAGGACGCATTAATATAACAGGACAGTGTGTGCCCTGTGAGGGGAGAGGGAGTGTCTGCATGTTTCTGAGGGCATGCATGAGTTGACTATGTGTTACTGTTTGTGTTTGTCTCCGGTGCCACATTGGTGGCGGTGAGGTTGAAAAAGCACAAGGTAGCCTTCAGCAATGGCTGGTCTCGAAACGGATGTCCAGCAGGGCTGAGAGACAAGGGTTGGGGGTGGGGCTTGGCTAGAGTCAGGATTCTTTCTCTAAGGTTGGGATAACAGAAAAGGTCGCAGTGAGACTGCTTTTCTGGGTGTCCGATGGCAGAGGTGATAAAAGGAAGAAATGAGGCCTGAGGGGGCGGGGGCCAGCGCCACCTGCTCCGGGATCCAGAGAGACCTTCACTTTTGGGCTTCCTGGAAGGAGAGGTGGTGGATGGAGAGAGGGGCGGGGTGTGTGGTTGGCCGCAGCCAGCACTCCTCCTAGGACCCTCCTGGCAAGTCCTGACCCAGAGTGGGAGTAGGGGCTCCGTGCAGGCCAGCCTGCCTAGGCAGAGCCAAGGGCCTGGTGCTGTGGCCGGCAGATTGCACCATGCCTGCCTATAGCAGGCCTTCCCCCTGGCCAGGGCTCTTCCCTACCCCTCCTCAGGACTGCCCAGGGTAGCCAAGTCTTGAGGAATGGAAACCCTGGCATGGTCCAGCCACAGGGGTGTGGTCCTGCCTCCGTTCTCTCCCTCAGCCCACCACACAGAACCCGCTGCAGCAGCAGCCATTAGCTCTGGGAAGTGCTGTGCATCTCTAATGAGGGCATTTGCATATATAACGAAGAACCTTCACAGGTGTTGGCAGAGCCACCACTCCTCTTTTCCCTTTCTTCTTTCCTGCCAGCTGCCATCTTTGACCTGTGGCTCTTGGGGTGTGGGAGTCCCTGCCCATTCAGCTGGGAGATGTGCTGTGCTGAAGGACCCCAGGCACAGGTGAGTTTCAGGGACCCCCCTCTCTGGGTCAGAAACAGTCAAGGTGAAAGCCCATTGTGTCATTGTGCGTGGACAGGCCCAGCAACCTGTGTACACGTGTGAACATGAGCCTGTGCACAAACAAAGAAGGCACAAGGTCAACACACCCATCTGTGCCCAAGTGCACTGCAGCGTGGTAATGTACCCTGGTCAGTGCAAGTATGCAAAACACGTCCCAGGCTGCACCCTGGCTCATGCTCCGATGCGCAGTGCACACGGCTGCCAGCACATGCTCCTTCACACTCACATCCTGGCACTAGTGCAGACAATTAGAGAAAAATGCACCTGCACCGACGCTTCCTCCATCCACACAGGCCCCCTCCCTCCCTCCTTTCCTTTCTCCCTCATGGAGTCATCAGCTCTTATTCAGGCCAGAAAACTACCTCCCCATCCCACGTAGACCTATGAAGTACGCAAGAGACCATTTTCCTTTTTAAAAAAAGAATATGAGAGGCCCTTACACCTAGATAAATGACATTGAAGGGGAAGAGAAAATGCCAGGGCCAGGGTGGCAGGTAGGACCTCAGGTTGGGAACTGCGGGGAGGTGGAGAGATTTCTGGGGAGGAGCAGCGCCAGGGGTGCGGAAGTCCCCACAAGGTCATTCTCAGGTTATCCCCGACAGCCTGACTTTCCTGCTGCAGACCAGCCAATTCCCGGCCCGAGGCCTCCCCCAACTCTCCTGTTGGTCCTGCCGAGCCACATGACCCTCCCGCTCTGTGGCATCTGTCTGGATGATGGATGCAGCTGCTCAGCTCTACCTGTTGGGGGACAGGGACTGCACAGCTCCTAATTACCTCCTTCTTCAGTGAGGGCTGAGGGCTGGGGGCTCGACGCTGGGCTGTATGAGACCCCTTCTCCTCCACTGGGGCTGGGGCTGACAACCTGAACTAGAGCCAGGCCTGGAGGCAGGCAGGCAGGCATTCCCTGAACTGCGCTAGGGTGAGGGGGTGTGGGAGCACTAACCTGGGGTGTGGAGTGTGGAGAGTGCTTCTGGAAGGTTGACAGAGGGGAGAAAGTGCATCATAAGTGACTTGGGAAGCTGGGATAGGATATTAAATGAATGACCTTTCTCCAAGGCCATCCCACCGAGGGCAAGATTCAGTTAAATATCAAGGCAAACTTCCTGGCAATCAGGGATAAATGTGCTTGAGCAAAAGACAGAAAGGTGGAGACAGAGGTTTGGAAAGATTTTTAGAAGACGAATCAGATCATCGTTTTCCTGTCTGATGGGTGGCTGGGTCAGAAATAGTCAAGGTGAAAGCCCATTGTGTCAGTGTGCATGGACAGGCCTAGCAACTTGTGTACACGTGTGAGCATGTACAAATAGCTGCAGAAGTAGGCTGGAGTTAGAGTAGGAGGGCTGGAGGTAGAACTCGGAATGATTTGTTGGACCAGTGGGTTGGGTGACACTGAACTGGACGCTTGAGGAGGTTGCGACACATCAGTGTGGGAGGCTGTAGGTCTGGCCTGGCTTGGGGAGGGATGAGGAAGACCCCAGGATTGTAAAGATGGTGGAATTTCTCCAGACTTCTCCCCAGGGGCACCGAGGTCTTAGGGGGCAGAGGCATGTATTCAACAACACCCCAGTGCAATGGGATACCTGGTGGGTGTGAGTGCCCCTGGCTAGAGGCAGGCAAACAAGTGGTTTGGGAATGGGACCACTACAAGATTTCTTCTGATTCTGAGATCCTAGGAATCCCAAAATTACAATTCTTCAGGTTTCAAGAAGGGAAAGTGGGGAAGGGTTGGGCACAGAGCTGGTGAGTAGTACCAGGCATCTTGGCTGCCAGTCCCCTTCTCCTGGTGGCAGTGGCTATGATGATATGGCTATGATAATTGCTATCCTTAGTAAATGATACTGCAACTCACAGTAATGACAACTCCACCAGGATTCATCGCTCATAGTCCTCCCATTTTGGGGGATCTCTTGGCTGAGGAAGACGCGGAAGGGGACCTAGAGTCCCTTTGTACCCCTGGTCCCAAAAGGAGGACAAAATAAACCAGTTGTCCAGGTAAGCAGACCTTGAGGTCAGTGTGGATAGTGAGGAAGGGAGTTGGGGCGAAGGCGGCAGGTAGGCTCCTCATGTTCCAGTGAGTTCTCTTTTTTTTTTTTTTTTTGAGATGGACTCTTACTCTGTTGCCCAGGCTGGAGTGTGGTGACCTAATCTTGGCTCACTGCAACTTCTGCCTCCTGGGTTCAAGTGATTCTCCTGCCTCAGCTTCCTGAGTAGTTGAGATTACAGGTGCCTGCCACCACACCCGGCTAATTTTTGTATTTTTAGTAGAGACAGGATTTCACCATGTTGGGCAGGATGGTCTCAAAACCTGACCTCAGGTGATCCACTCACCTCGGCCTCCCAAAGTACTGGGATTACAGGCATGAACCACTGCACCCAGCCCCAGTGAGTCCTTTTCTGAGTGGTCCCCTGCCAATCTTTATTTGTCTCCCCCGGGCATTTTTCCCAATCAACCGCACCCCTGGGTTTACGTGGGTTGCAAATGTTTGGGCTGTCCTCAGCAGCGTGCCCCCCTCATTCCCCGCCACTTGACTCCTCACTGTCCTAAGCTCATCAGGCTGTGGGGTGGACCCTCCCTTGCCCTTGTCCTTTATGGTGCCTTGGGTGCCCTCCTCTATTGGCATGAGTCTTAAGGGAAAAGGTTAGGTAGGAGGTTGCTTACTGTGCTCCCCAGTGTGTGTGCGCGTGTCTCTGCTTCTAGTACAGTTTCTTCATGTGTGTGCTGCGGTGCAGGGTACACAGAATGTCTGGGGAGGCGGCTCTGCTCTTGCCCATTCAGGGTGGTTATGAAAGGGAGACAGAAGGGGTGGGTATCTGGTGATCCATCATCTCCGCACCAGGGCAGACTGGAGCAGTTTTGTGAAACCAGGCTTTCCTGGTCTTAGCATGACACTTATGAGTGTGCGTGCACACACACACACTCACACCACAGTCACCCCAAGAGACAACACACAGACTCACCGACATGCTTGATGCCTCAGGTTTTTTCCCGGGAAGTCTGCCCTGTAAGCTGCTCTCTAATTTATTACCCTAATTTATTAGAGTAAATTTCCTAATAAGTCCCTTTGCATGGATCCCCCATGGCACCCCAGACAGAAACCTTCCATAACTCCCCAGTGCCCATGGAGCGAAGCTCAGACCCTCTAGCCAGCACCCAGGTTCTTCTCTGGTCTATTCCCAACCTGCCTTTCCAGCTTTGTCTCCCATAATCCTCCAACAGGAGTGTCTTCCCCAAGAGGACTATTCCTGTGCACTTACATTTCCTCCCTCCTGGATCACCAGAGCGAGTGCCCTCCTCCCACTCACACTCTAATCATTTTTTAGGCCTCCCCACTCCAGGTGGCCTTTTTGACTTCCCCAGCTTAGAGCAACTTCTTTCTTAGCATGTATGTGGTCCTTGGCATTTGGAGGATATCTTTCTACAGGTTGGGTCGGAGGAGCTCTGTCTCCTCACTTCTGAGCCTCTCAAAGCAGGGCCTGTACCCATTCATCATTATTTCCCTGGTGCCTAATATGGTGTCTGGCATCTGTGTATGTAAATAGCTGAGAACCTGGCCCCAGGAAAGAGCGGCCTTCTGATCTGGATTAAGTCCCTGCCCTGGTTCTTCTGGCTCTGTGACCCTAAGCAAGCAGCTTCCCTTCTCTGGGCATCAGCTCCCTAATTGCACTGTGGGGAGGTTGGACCTCCTTACTCTAAGATTCTGTTTCTGTGGTTGTGAGAATGGAGACAAACAGCCAGATATAAATAGATGCATAGGTAGCCTGTTACAACACAGCAGGTGAGGAGGCTGGGGGGTAGTAACTAGATAAATGGCTAGGCAGATCCATGTGATCTGGGCTACTTCCTTTGCCTCTTGCACCCTCTATTTATTTATATGAAAAATGGGATTGACGTTACAGGATTCCTTTGGACTTTAGGTAGGCAGAAGCTTAGTTCACACACAGTACACAGAAGGACTTATTTGGAGAATTGTATCTGGGGCCCCTCTCCCTTTTCATGTCTTCCCCTCATGGTCTCTGTTCTGTTTCTTTTTCTCTTGATAATTGCCTGGGAGAACCTGTACTCACCTCCCTTCACGTCAGCCCCAGTGGCTTGGTATCAGGCCTGAGTGCAGTCCCTGACTGGCAGCCCACGGTGGGGTCTGGGCTGAAGAATGCTTCAGTGAGTCTCCAGGCAGCTCCTCTGCTGGAGTCTCCTTTGCAAATGCTGTTGCTGCTGCAGGAACCACAGGATTTCCCACCACCCCAGATTCCCATATTCCGACTCCTCTGCCTCCCACACATCCTGCCTTCTATCTGACCCTGACCTCGGGGGTCTCTCCCAGCCTGAGAAATGTCCCCCTTGCCTTGTTACCCTTCCCTGGGAATACTGAGGCTGGAGTTGTCTGTGGAGGCCAGGAAAGTTCCTCAGAAATTTGAGGAAGGGGGTGGGGTCTTGAGTGAGGGGAGACCCCTATTCTACATTATGACCTCTGGCTCACCCCCACTTCCCAAGTCACCCTTGGGATAGCACTGGATGGAGGCCCCAGAGTGCGGCCCCAAACCCATGTCCCTGTCTCCATAAGGCCTTAGAGGCGGGAAACTTTCTTTGCAGGGAGCCGAAGGGGAACTGGTGTGTGTTCAAGGTGCCCCGGGGTCCCAGCTTCCCAGCCCTGCCCACTCTGTGATCTCCAAGGACCTTGGGTGCATCCAGCCTCAGGAAAGCCGCTCCGTTTACAGTGTGGGAGGTTTGTTCCCACTGATGCTGCTCAGTCTAGAGCTCTGGAGGGAAGAGGGGAAGGACTGTGGGAAAATCGAGGGGGGAAACCACGTGAACTTTGGAAGGAGGTGGAGTTGGTGATTTTTCCCCTCCTTGGAGCAGCTGGGAGGTCTAGCAAAATTTAGCCCTTTATCCTAGGGAAGAAGGACCCTAGAAAACAAGTGAAGAAACCAAGTGGGGGAAATTGAGGGCAGGGAAGGATCAGCAGTTTGCCGGGGGCTGTAGTTGGTGGGAGGGAAGAGCTGGAGAGATCCAAACCAGAGAGTACAAGTCAAGACTTATTGCATGAGATTTGGCTGCAAATACACAGCATTTGGGTCATTGCAAGGGTGAGGGCCCTAGAGGCTGGGGCTGAGTCACATGTTTCATTTTTACCATAGGGACTGGCCTTTGCTTGCAGGGGCCCAGAGAGGGAAAATATTTGGGCGAGGTCACACAGCACTTGCCTCAATCAGAGGCCAGCCTGGCTTTCTCTTGCTTTTATTTTCTCAGCCACTCTTGACCTAAAAAATACATGTATTCTCCAGTCTGTACAATCTCCCATGCTCCCTCTTCCCCCTAAATAGTTATGTGTGAACTTTGACCTGGGAATTCGCTTTGAGGGGAGCACTTTGGGAACAAACATGATAAAGCCTCATAAAGAACTCCAACAGCTTGCAAATAGCCTGTGCTAAATTGCCTCTTCAAGTGAAAATTAAAGCAAATGTCTGTTTTATGGCCATGTTTTCTTGGGCGGCAACTATGGGGAGAGTGCAGGCAGTTCAGAAATGGGAAGCAGAGGGAAGGTGGAGGCATGTCAGGTATGGGATCCCTGGACAGGTAGAACGAGCTGCTCCGCAGAGGCCCTCCAGACCGTTCTTCTGCATTCCTGCCTCTTCCACCCCTTTTCTATATAGAGAGGGTGTCAAGATAATCCTGTCCCCAGGAAGCCCTTCTTAAGGCCTCTCCTCTTCTCCCAGTGTGGCTTTGGAAAGTTCTTGGTCTTCTGGGGGCACCAACCTCCTAGAGTGCCACTGGTGGAAGCCGTGACATCACCCCGGTCAAGGTCTTGACCTGGGGTCTGTGACCTCCCAGAGTTTCTCTGACAGGCCTCTGAGGTTGTTGCTGGGGTCGAGGGGCTCTAGACCACCCCACCCCCTGCTCTTGCAGTTTTCCCCAGATCTAGTCCACTTTTGCATAGCGGGATTCTAAGTGAGGATTGTTTGAAAAGAGGTTCTAAGGCAATAATAATAATACAATAACAATAATAATAGTAATAATAATGATGATGATGACAAAAGGAAACTCGTGATCTACTCTAATCCCTCCACTGCACAATTGAAGAAATTAAGGCCCAGAGAGGACCTCTTGGGGGAGGACCGTTGGTTGGATGAAAGGAAGTCTGGGAAAAGCAGCTCTGATTCTGACCCAAGTCGCTTCCCTTCTCTGGGCCTCAGTCTCCTCATGCGTAAAACAGATTTCCTGAACTTCAAAGGTCCTTTTCAGGTCTGTGAACCCTAAGTAAATAAGTGTGTAATAATGACAACAATAGCCCATGTTTTTTGACCCCAGGGATGTGCCAGGTCCTAAGTGCTATGCATTTTCTTTTTTTTTTTTTTTTGAGATGGAGTCTTACTCTGTCGCCCAGACTGGAATGCAGTGGTGTGATCTCAGCTCACTGCAACCTCCGCCTCCTGGATTCAAGTGATTCTCATGCCTCAGCCTCCCAAGTAGCAGGGATTACAGGCATGTCCCACCATGCCGGGCTAATTTTTATATTTTTAGTAGAGACAGGATTTCATCATGTTGACCAGACTGGTCTCGAACTCCTGGACTCAAGTGATCCACCTGCCTTGGCCTCCCAAAGTGTTGGGATTACAGGCATGAGCCACTGTGCCTGGCCGCTATGCATTTTCCATGGGCCATCCCATTTAAGACTCAATAACTTCATGAAATATCATTATTCCCATGAGGAAACTAAGGCACAGAGAGGTTAAATAACTTGGCTGAGGTCCTTAAATGGCAAAGGCAGAATTTGAACCCTGGCAGTCCCTCTCCAGGGCTTGGGCCCTCAGTCACTACTCATGTAAGGGGACTGGGACTCAGTCCTGCTGACCTTGGGCCAGTGCTCCTTCCACTGTACCAGGCCACCTGCCTAGCTAGGGCGGTGCTGGCCTCAGGCTCTCTGGAGGCTGCTGGGGTCTGCTGTACTCAGTGCTGGGAAGCGTAATGCTCAGTGCACACCTTGCAGAAGGGGCTTTGGGGCAGAACAGGATTTCTTTTTTTTTTTTTTTTTCAGTGAGTTTCCTGAGCTTCAAAGAACAGGGCTTCTTGAAGGAGGCCTCAAAGGCTGAGAAGAGCTTCTGTGGGACTCCAGGAAGCCGTGAAGGTTCTTGATCAGGGCAGCAATGATACAATAGTGTAAAAATTTCCCTCCCTGCCCCTCACCCAATGGCCTGCCCACCTAGGAAACCCTGCGACAGGCAGCCAGACTGGCCCAGTCTGCAAAACCTTTCAGTGACAATCCCCTCAAACACACACATACACACACACACACATGCACGCAGTGTCCCTTCTAACCTGGCTATCCCAGCCTTTTCTCTGAAGCTTCACTGCTAGAACTTGATGTTGGATCTGGCTTCCTCCTCAGAAGACAATTTATGGCAACATGTCGAAAACTCTGTTTTAATGAAGTTGCAAAAGTAGGTTAATGGGCTGTGGGTGTTTTTCATTCCCCTCCTCCTGCCCCATCTCCACCCCTGGGTGGATGAATGATGCCTCTCCCAGCAAGATGCAAAGTCAGGCTGAGGATCTCGGGCCTGGACTCAAGCTCGCATCCCTTCCTTGGCCCCCTGCTCAACTCCTCAGCACCACTCCTCTCTGCCACTGGGAAGGTGCTCAGAATATCTAGCCCCAATCCCTCCTGCTGTAGCTGTGGTCCAGAAGGTGCTCCAGGTTTTGCCCAGAGGGGAGGAGCATGGCATATTTGAGTGGTGGGTCTGGGGTAAGGACTGAGGCAGGGGTGGGACTCTGAGGAATAAGTAAAATGCTGGGGAATGGATTCTTTTAGACTGGAGAGGCAGGGAGGTAGAAGCTCAGCTAGCATGGACCCAGAGAGCTCTGAAGCTGGTGCTAGTATTCTGGAGGAGGACTGAGTTTCTGGGAGTCTCTCCAGTTGCTGTCCCTGCCTGTGTAATTCATCTCTGTGTTTCCTGGTACCATGCCGATGTAGAGCTGCTCTTGCGACTGGTTGCTAAGTGAATGATGGATACAAGAGTGAATGACTCTTCTTTCCCTATGCCAAGTCTCTGGGGCTAAACTACCCTCATCCTTGCTCACCTCTACACCTTCCCTCAGCTGTTACTACTTGGAACCCTCTCCTTTCTCAGACTGTGCCCAATGCTGGCTCTACACTTCTGTCTCTTGGGGAGTTTTTCATGATTAAACTGCAAGAAGAGTTCTCTATTCACTCGGGTCCAAGATTAGGGTCTGTCATCCCTGTAAGTTCAGGGTCCCTAGGGTCTATGTCATTTTCCTCCAGATTCTGCCCTGCCTCAACAACACCCAGGGCAGGGCTCCAAGACTGAGGTGGGAGCTCTGGGCTCAGTTATTGCTGGGGACATACACCCAGGAGGACCATACTGCTGCCCAGGACCAGGCCTGGTCCTTCCTCCCTACAGAAAGCCGGGAGCACGCACAGCATCTGGCCTGCCATCCCGCCCGGGGAGCAAGTAGCCTTCTTCATTCCCAGCCCCTCGCTGCCAACAAAGGAGGCTGTTGGCCAGGGTTCGGGACTTGAATACCAAGATAGGGTAGAGCAGAGCCTTGCTGCCCTACAACTTCAAACTATCCCCTCCTCTAGGAAGCTGGGTCACCTCTGTCCTTCCCCCTCCAAACTCCCTAGCTTTCTTTTACAGCCTTAGCTCCCTCCCTTCCTCTGGGCCAGGTAGTAGCACAGGCCTGTGACCTTTTGGAGTCACCCTATAAAAACCCCCAAGCAAACCTAGTGTGAAGCCCAGAAAACCCCACCATAATCTCCAGGGCAACACCACAGTTGTACTCCAAACTCTACAACAGCATCCACAATCTACAGTAACACCCCAAATCCCTATAGTAACATCCAGAACTCCCCAGCCCAGGCAGCGCCACAGAGCCACCCCAAACATGGCACAGGAAGCTCAACACAGGCCCCTTCAGGAGCAGCTAAGCCTAAGCTGATCTAGCTGACCCAGACAGGGGGGTCCTCCTGTCCAAAGCCCCCATTGGACCTTGCTCCCCACTAAGCTTTGCTGTGGTAGAGGGACGGGTGGGTGCCCAGGGTGTGGACGTGAAGGTTTCCGCTCACCTGAGGTGCTGAGGGAAGAGGTCTTGGAGGACAAGCCAGATTGCCCCTGGAGGGCCAGGGAAACCCAGAGGCCATGGTAGTTTAATACCTGAAATGGGAATCCATGGGGTTTCTGTGGAAATTTCTGTGGATGAAGAGGAGACAGGACTCCCGGGTTCCCACGGTCACACGCACATGCTTTACAGATCTGTTTTGGGTCTGAGTCTCGGGGGCATGGGAGGTGGTGTGGAGACAGTGGGTATGGTGGGGGTTAGTAATTGGCAGTTCAGAGGGAGGAGACACAGGCCCATTCCCCTAGTCCGATGAGAGAGAAGAGAGTCACACTGGCACCTGATTTAGGAATTGCTGGAGGGGCTTGTTGAGTGCAGGGAGAAACCAAGAAAAGGGGAGCCAAGGGTTTCAAATCAGAAGGGCTTCAGGGAGGAGAAGAATGGGCAGGAGGTTGGAAAAGAAGGGGCCGGGTGTGGTGGCTCATGTCTGTAATCCCAGCACTTTGGGAGGCTGAGGTGGGTGGATACCCTGAGGTCGGGAGCTCGAGACCAGCCTGACCAACATGGAGAAACCCTAAAATACTTGGAAGGGAGGCTCCCACCCTCTCTGCCCCTGCCCCTGGCAGCCCTACCCCCAATTTCAGCAGGGCTAGGTCCCCAGAGCCTGGGGATGGGTTGGGAAGGTGGGTTACATCTACTAAAAATACAAAATTGGTGGGGCGTGGTGGTGCACACCTATAATCCCCGCTACTTGGGAGACTGAGGCAGGAGAATCGCTTGAACCCTGGAGGCAGAGGTTGCAGTTAGCCGAGATCGTGCCATTGCACTCCAGCCTGGGCAACAAGAGTGCAACTCCATCTCAACAATAATAATACTATTAATAATAATTTTAAAAAAAGAAGAGAGGAACAGAGCTGGGAAGGTCCCTGGCGGGGAGGGGTCTCTGTAGCTTTCGAAGGGTTGAGAGCTGGTTCCAGGCCAGGCTGAGTTCAACCTGTGGAGTCACCAGACATTGGCATCTCTGGGTGTAAAACTCTGAGAAGGGAAGAAGATGAATATGGAGTCAGGAGGCCTAGGGACTGCAGGCTCCACCCTTGCCCCTTGACCTTGGGTAATTCCTGCACACTTCTAGTGTCATCTTTCTCCAGTCTGTAGAGAGGGAATAACAACATCCAGCATTCTTGATTATTTAGAAAGCTTCGCTAGCAGATGAGAAAGCTGTTTGGCCCACAATTTAGTAGATGTAAATGGTGCCAGCCCCTCTGTGGTGCATGAGATGTCAAGTTCTAAGTTCCCAGCTCTGCTACCAGACAGTCCTTTTTTCAGGCCTCAGTTTCCCCATCTGTAAAACAGGGGGAGTTGCACTTGTTCATTTCTTGGGGCCCCTCCCCCATCTGGTATCTGTTTAATAATTTTCAAGGTTCTTACAGAGGAGATAATAAATGCCAACAAGCTTTGTTCAAGTGTAAAGTGTGCTTTCGATGTGAGGGGCTGAAGGGCTCCCTGGGTGCGGAGAAAGGTGCTTTGAGCTGGGCCATGGCCCACAGTCTATCTTAGGCTTGGACCCCTGGAAGGAAAATGCAGGGAGCCCTGCTCAAGTTTATCCCACCTGCTTCCCAGAGCTGTGCCCACACCAGCAACATTCTGCTCCCCCTTCCCAGTCAACCCCCAGGCTCTGGGGACCAAGCCCTGCTCAAATTGGGGGTGGGGCTCCCAGGGGCAGGGGCAGAGAGGGTGGGAGCCTCCCTTCCAAGTGGCTCCGAGCTGGAGCACAGCAATTATGCGGGAGGATTTATGTCCCTTTGCCTTTAATCGGAAACTCCATGTCAAGAAGAAAAATCTGCACTGTCCTCCGGCCCGGCTTCCTGCTTTATCATTATTATTGGAGGAAGGTTGATTTGGAAACTTAAAGAAAAGTGGGGTTGGGGGTGGGAGCCACTGGGGAAGGGGAAGTGTGGGGCACAAGGATGGCCTTCCTACTGTTTGGTTTGTCACAAGAAGGGGACAAAGGGCAGGGCAGGGGCTGGGGTCCTGGAGGGCAGGTGAGAAGAGACCAGAGGAATGCTAGGGGGAGGTTGGGGGCTGCAGGGTCATGAAAGGAAGGGGCACCCAGGAGCTGGGGGGTGCTCGGAGGGAGGGAAAGGGTGGGCAGGCAGAGGGGATAGCTGGGGGTTGAAGAGACCTAGGGAGAGAAGAGAACCAGCAGCCAAGGTGGAGGGACGGAGCAGCCAGGTGCTAGAGGGACTATGGGTGGGCAAAGGGGTGTGGAACAGCTAGAGGGGCAGCCAGGCTCTCAGGGGATACTGTTGGGGAGGGAGAATGGGGGGTAAGCAGAGGGGATGCAGGGTGGGGAAGAAGAGGGTAGGGCCTCGTGGAGTGAAGAGGCATCGGGGCTGGCAGAGGGAGAGGGAGGGTAACCAGATGGGAGAGTCAGGGACTGGGGCTGGTGGGGGGTTGGACCAGGAACTCTGGGACTATCTCGGTCTATATGGCCTGCTCCCACAAAGGCCTCTCCTCACCTGGCCCACCTGTGTCTCCTGGTGTCCTGATTGCAGGGCTCTGGCCTCCCAGAAAGCCCAGGTTTTTGCCTTCCACCTTGGGAGCTGTTTCCTCCGGTGATCAGGTGTAGTGACTGGGAACAGGCTGAGGGGAACCACTTGACTGTCTTAGAGAGACAGGTCTGCACTCTAGGGAGGGGAGACCAGGGATAGAAGGCCTCCTTCAGCCATCTTCCTGCCCTGTTTGGAAGTCCCCCCAGTGTCTTACCTGTTATCCCTCCTGTTGCCAGGATTTCATTCTGATGCTTTGGAGTCAGGCCTGGGTTTGAATTCTGTCTCTGGCACTGGCTACTGGAGAACACCTCTCTGAACCTCAGGGTTTTTGTCTGCAACATGATGACAGTAATACCTACGTGGCAGGTGTTGTCAGGATTAGAGATAATTAAGTGAAGTATCCAGCACATAGTACGCCTTCAAGATGCACTGTGCCCATCTGGCGGTAGCACCTGATATATGCAACCTCTCTGCTTTACAAAGCATTGATGAATTATTTGTATGTTTTCTCATTTGATTGTCATGACAGCTTAATGAGGGAGCCTGGGTAGGTGTCATTATCCTCATGTTAGTGATGGAAACCATGGTACAGAGTGGCTGAGTGACTTGCCCAAGGCCACACAGCGCATGCCTGGAGCAGCCGGGTGACGCAGGCCCATAATAGCACATGAAAGGCTTGAAGATCTTCCTCTGGGTCTTCTTCCTCCACCCTTGCCAAGGCCCCACACCCAGCCGCTGGTGCCTGGAATCTAGAGTTGAGTTTGGGGTGCTCAGCGGAGTGGCTCAGCTTCCAATCCTCCTGCAGCCCGGGCCATGCCCACCTTCATGCGCCTCCTCCCCAGCTTGACTAAGAGATTTTATAGCCGTTTATGAGCAATTTCTGTCCATATATCATCGGAGATATATAGCCAGGCAAATATTAGGGACCCAAACGGAGGTTTTAAGAGTGAGTTTTATTGCTGCTGAAAGCAGGTGTGATAGGCAGCATGCGGAGACCCACCTTCCCTCTTGCTCGGCGGCCGGGTGGTGGCAGCAGGGACTGGGCTTCAGCTGAGAAAAGCCATCTGTGAAGCTTGTGTGTTATGCCAGCACCCAGGGGTGCGTTGGCGGAGGGTGGTGATGAAGGGTGGGGCTCTGTTCCTCAGAGAGCCATGCAAGTGGGTGTGGAGGGGTGAAAGGAGGCCAGGAGTCACAGGCTGGTGTGGACAGAACACCCTCTCCAAACCTGGGTGGGAAGACACTGAGTTCCAGTGGATTCAAAACCCAGAAGCATGGATTGAAGTGAGACAGACTTGGGAACCAGCTTCTCCTCAGGGGCCCCTGGGAGAGACTTTGGCATTGCCTTTTGCTGGAAGTCTTTAAAAACTGGATCTGAACAAGGAGACCCCTGCCCAGAGCTGGTAAGCTGGACAACGTGACCCCTACACTCTTGAGCCGTGGCCCCTGTTCTGCTGGAGAAAGCCCTGCAGAGGAGGTCATCCGTGGCCTCCTTTTGGGCTCTGTCCCAGGCCCCCGGCCCACGTGTCCTCTGCCCTCTGCGGGCTCCTGGGTATGGGTGAGTGGCAGAGGGGTAAGGAGAGCCTTCTTGGCTTGCGGCATATGGAGAGAAGATGTCCCAGGGAATCCTCGCTCCTGATTTAAGCAGCTCCGACAGCTTTATGGCGCCTCCTCGAGTGAGCCCCCAGCGTTGGCTGTTTAACTTTTTAGCGTCGTTTAACGCTTAGACTCTGGCGGACAGGCAGGCCCCAAGGCCCCAGAGGCAGCGGCACTAAATCAGGACACTCTGAGGCCCCGATAAATAATTTTTACAGGGCACGCAGCCCATAGATCACCAGTGGGGGTAGGGGGAGAGTGGCTGTGATATTTCAACCAATTGTCATATGTGACTGCCCTGTGCTCCGACTCCAGGTCGCCCACATGGCAGCCGGCTTCATAACTGGGGCTTCATTCTGGGGCTTCATTCTGGGGCTCTTCACTTTGGGGCATGGGAGAGGAGTGGGAGACGGGGCCTTTGATAACCCCAGCCAGCAGATGACCCATTGCCTCCCCGGGAATGATGTTAAGGTCTGCTCAACTCGCTGTTGTCCATAGAGCATGGGTGCTCAATCCAAGTCTCCTCTGGCACTGGGAGAAGGGACAGCTGAAGGCACAAGGGCAGGGTGGCAAAGAGGAACATAAATAACTTTCTGTAGCCAAAAAGTCACTTTTCTGACCAGCTTCCCTGTTATGTTGACCACTTCCAAACTTGAGGTCTGCGTGAGAGAACAGCACAGAGGGAGGGAGGCATTAGACCTGACCCCTGGAGAGGAGGGCAGAGCTAAGGCTGAAGTTCAGAGAAACTGGCAGCATCCCTGTACCATTTATACCTCTAGAGAAAGAGACGGAGAGATGTGGTGGGGGAGTGTGGAAGGAGAGAGACAGAAACACAGAGAAGACTAGAGAGTGAGAGGGACAGAAAAATGAAGATGAAAGACACATGAAGATGCAGAGAGAACAAGAGACAGAGGCAAGAGGAGACAGACCAAAACTGACTCAGAAAGGACACTCCAACAGATGGTTTGGTGTGGAGAAGGAGGCCTTTTCCTAAAGCTTGGTACCAAGCAAGAGGAACAGTGGTATCAACAGACCAAGGCAGGGGCTGCGTCTGTGCCAGGCTGACCTGCCCCATGCCCTCTGAGGGTACCCTTTCCCTGGCTCCAGGACCGTGTTTCTCTGCACCAGCTCCACGCTGCTTCCCCACTCTCTCCCCTCCCCTCAGTGCCCTTGCCCCGTCCCCTCATCTGTAAGATCCTGGGATTTGCGGGGACACTTAATCCATATGGAGCTGATTCATTCCCATCTAAATCATCTCCATGAGCTTCCCTAAGAGCCCTCTGATGTGCCAGCCACCATTCCTCTCGCGGGGGCGATGGCGGGCTGGGGGCTGCCAGTAAACAAACCTCAGCCGCCATCCATCTATCCTGGCCTCGCCCATCAGTCCAGCCAAGACCATTCATCTCTCCAGCACTGCTCCCTGCACTCCTCCATCCCTCCATCCATCTGTCCCTCCTCCTCATGCCCCTCTACTGGAACCTTTACCTCTGTGTCTTGTCCTGGGTAGCATCTTGACGGGTCATCTCAACCACCCCCCTGCCTTCAGACAGGAGCCTTACTTTACCCCTGGCCCAGCAAGACGGGGGCTCTCCCGGTTCATCACCTTCCAAGAATGAGGCCTTTGAGTCTGATGATTTTACTCTACAGCACTGACAACCTAGGGAAGTTCCTTCTTCTGTCTAGCTTGTGTGTTTGACATTCACATATGACCACACGTCTGAATGGGAGTGGGTATAAGATTATAGGATTATATTCAAGCATGAGAGTCTCCAGTATTCGTAATATGTACCTCTCTGGCTTACCATGGTATGGGGAGCACAAGACCAGTGAAATGAGCCTCCCCCCTAGTCTGCCCCAGCAGAGTCTGGCCCAGTGCCAAGCACACAGTGGGCACTCAGTGTTGATTGCTTCCTGGCCATCTTATTTGCCAGTGCCAATGAGCCCAGTGGTCTCACATACATCCTGGGGGGGTTTTGGTGGTATAACTCTGTGGATCTGATACAGGGCAGATTATGGCACCTCTAGCCTGGCAGGGTTTGCAGTAAACACTAAGGAAATGTCTCTTACATCTATTCTCCCACCCAGATTTCTTAATGCAGGCCTGGGGTAGAGCTTGCCTCAACAACTTGCTCTTGGTAATTGTGGGGCTGAAGAGAGGGAGGACAAACAGGAGGGGCAGCAGGTGTTGGTGGGGCCTTCCATGGCCCCGAAGCAGAACCCTCACATTTGGGAGAAACCCTTATATGTTTACCTGCAGTAATGGGGAGAGGGCACGGAGGGTGCCGCTGTCCCCTGCCCCAGCCTTATCATTATGGCCCTTCCCTTCTCAGCTTCTTCAGCTCAGCCTGGGAGGGGTGACTCTGAGAAAGGGGCTTCTGCAAGCCCCTCAGGAGAGAAGATGGGAGCAGATCTTTGGGTCCCACCTCAGCATCTCAATGCGTAGCACCACTGGGAGTTGGGGAACAGGTCTGTCTGTCTCTGGAATAGAGAATTTGGGTCAGGCTCTAGTAACCCTGCAGAGGGATAAAGTGGGTATGGGGGTGGAGGTGGAGTTACAGAGAAAGATGAGGGCAGTACCTGTGTCAGGTGTGTCCTTCTCGGGATCCACAGTCATGGAGAGTGGGAGGGAGAGAAAACATGAACTTTCACATGCCCTGAGAGAGCTGGTGCCTTACCACTGCCAGTGGCTCCCCCAAGACCTGGGATGCCTTGTTGAGCATCTGCCCTGCTCCCAGACCAGACTAGACCAGGCAGGGAATCCCATTGCAGGATTCTCCCCTGTCCCCACACTAATTCCCACTCCCTTTCCCCTCGTTGCTGGTCCCCTGCATGGAGTCACTGTGAGTGCACAGGATAGGTGAGGCCCTCTACAGCTGTTATTGAGTTGTGAGGATCCTTGACCTTGTCCCTCTCACTTCCCTACAGGGAGAGGAGGCTCTAATTGTAGTCAGAAAGATAAGAAGGGTGTCGTGTAGTGGAGAGGGACTGGAGGGGCCATGGGGAAACTAACCACTTGCCCCAGTCGTGTGAAGGTAAGTGTGGGAGGGGAGGGGCCTGCAGGTGGCAAGGCCCAACTTAGGAATGATGGAGTGCTGCTTAGTTTTCTGAGCTATAGACGTGTGGGGTATGTAAGACCATGCAGAAGGATAAATTATTGCCTAAGAAGGAGAGGACATGGGGAAATAAGAAAAAATTCAAGCCAGGGAGACCCAATGCTACTACCCCCACCACCATTGTGACCTAACCCATCTGTGCTGGACTGGATTAAAGTCCACAGGGAGGGGGAGGCCTGAGAACTGGCCCTGAGGTCTTCAGAGGAAAAGCTGATCCCACAACGTGCATTTGCTTGATGTTACACAGAGCAAGGGGGAGCTGGGAACAGCTGCTCAGATTCTTCAGGTGGGACAGCCACAGGGAGCTCCCCATCCTCCTCCTTCCTTCCTTGCACCCACCTCTCTACAACCCCTCCTTCTACCTAGTCCGCTGAGAAACAGTGCCCTCCTCTCCCATTGGCCCGCCTCTCGTGGTTGTCCCCAGCCTCTTGGGCTGGGCCCTCCTCACCCACTCAGTGGCTCCTAACCTCTCTTGTCTCCTCTGAAACTCCTCTTCCTGCAAGAAGCATCCCAGGCTGCTTCTCCCCTCCCCCTAAAAAAAGCCCACTTACCCAGACTTGCGGCTGATGAAAATCCTTCAGGATCCACTTGTGGGCTGCTGCCTTGGGTCCTGCAAGGTTTGGAGATTCCTTTGTTTGTCTGTCTTCTATTGCTCAACGTCCACATGTCCAATTTAGGCTGAGATTCCCACAATACAGGTGAGGAGCCAAGTCTTTTTTTTTTTTTTTCTTTATTTGAGATGGAGTCTCGCTCTGTCGCCCAGGCTGGAGTGCAGTGGCGCTATCTCTGCTCCCCGCAAGCTCCACCTCCCAGGTTCACGCCATTCTCCTGCCTCAGCCTCCCAAGCAGCTGGGACTACAGGCGTCTGCCACCACGCCCGGTTAATTTTTTGTATTTTTATTAGAGACGGAGTTTCATCGTGTTAGCCAGGATGGTCTCGATCTCTTGCCCTTGTGATCCACCCGCCTCGGCCCTGCAAAGTGCTGGGATTACAGATGTGAGCCACCATGCCTGGCCGAGCCTGGGGTTTTTAAAATCTGTTTGACAGCCCTTCTTCTGACATCATGAGGCAGAAGTGTCTTGAGGAATGCCGGGGGGTCTTAGAGGACCAATGAGCGGGACTGGTACACTTTCCCCCAGGGAAGCCACCTATGCTACACAGCAAGTAGTGACTGAGGCTGGACAATGGGAAGAACTGGAATCTCTTAAAACTGAAGGAAAGATTTCCAGGGTTTCAGTGAAGACCTTGAGGAGGGATGACTTTAATCTTCTCAAGTTCTGAGGGAGCAGAGAGGCCTGGGAGTCTGGAAAAGTTTCTGTCCACTCTTGCAGAACTGACTCAAAAGAGGGATGGCCACTTTCTTTTTCAAGAGCCCTGACTCATCCACTTTCAGTCCAGTTCCATTCACAATTTCTTAGATAATTGTTTCTTTCTTAGACAGAAATTTGGTTCCAGAATTCCCTCTCCTATTCTTCCCTTGACCTGGGTACCATCTTTGGGAACCAACTTCAGCTCGTGGTGCCAGAAGAACAGAGATGTAGAGACCTTTTTGGACAGTCACATAGCAAACCATCAAGGAGCTGGGAATGCCCCCTTATGGGTCCTCTTCTCTTCTCTGGATGTGAAGGGAAATGATGTGATCCTAGGGGGAAGGGTGGGGTTAGTGAGAGCTGGAAGAGCCCCCCCCGCCCAGCAGGCCCAGATCCAAATGTGCACATGATGGAAATGTGTTCACAGCCAAGGGCCCCTCCCTCCCAAAGAGGAAATCCCACAATTGGGGAACATCTGGATCAAACCATAGCTATGAAAGCGCAACATCAAACGAGGGTTTCTGAGCGACCCTCCCCACAGGCCCCCGTCCAAGAGAAATTGCAGACCTTCCTACTTGAAGCTTTTAAGTGTCACAGAACCCCTCAAATTTGGGATTGCCCCCTATTTGCTGGAGACAGATGTCCCCGAGTGTGGTTGGGCCTGATTGCCCCCAGCGGGAGAGAGTGTGTATGACCTGATCTTACCCCCAGGCAGGAAAGCTGTGATGATGGGCTCCAGCCTTTCAGGCTGGGGGCTGGGGAGAGAGGGGACAGGTGGGCCTTCTGAAACGTGCCTACATCAAAGGTTTGAGTACCCTCCCTTCCCAGCTTTGGCGCCTCCGGGGGGGAGGAAAGCGGTGATTTCACCACATAACTGCACGTAGGGCGGATCTCAGTCTGAGAACTTCTGGGGAATGTGGAGAGGGGAGGGACGGTGCTTCCCAGAGGGGAGGAAAGGGCAAGGGGGGTTCTTGCTTCCAAAATAGGCTACCCAGGCCAAGGAAAATGGGGCCATATGCAACCTCCCTCCTGCTCTGGCCTTTGTGGAGGGAAAGCTGAGGGGAGGGTGCATTCTTTCAAGGGGGGAGAAGGAGAAGCTGTAGCAGGAGGAGGGCAGGAGTCGGATCACAGATGGAGAACGGTGGGGAACAGGGGCATCTTACACACACAAGGGCGTGAAATAGGAAGGCTGTAGGGTATGTGAATTCCAGGAGACAGTAGGCGCTCCCCTCCCTGTTCCCCAGGCTCTGTCCTGTCTCAGGAATCAGAGAGTGTCTGGTCATGATGCTGGCAGGGTGGGATCGACTGTGGGGCACATGGGTTAGGGAGGCACCCCATATCTGGCTGGAATCCCAGTTCAGATTTGGATCATTTGAGGATGAGTGAGAGTTGGTTGGGGTGTTGACACCCCTTAAACCTTAGTTGAAGAGGCTAAGGATTTATTTTTGGGGTGGAAGGTCACCTTCAGTTGGGAAGAGTGTGGGGAGAAAAAAGGGGCACCATTTGCATATAATTTTGCTTCTCGTTTCCATCCTCCTCCCCTTCAGGGAGACTTTCATGACCCTTTCCTTTCCCTTCCCAGGGAGGTTTAGGTGTGTGCATGGTGCTCCCCTGGTGCCCTGGGCGTACCTATAGTCTTAGTTCTTTTCACCTTGCTTTGTAAAGATCCCTGGTTTCTTTCCCCATCTGGACTGTCAGTGCCTTGATGGCATGGACCTCCTTGCTCTTCTCTGTGTTCCTAGTGGCCAGCACAGTGCCTGGCAGAGAGCAGGTGCTCAGTGATGCTACCCTGCTGCTGCTGGAGCCCATTTCTCCCATGACCAGTGTTCTGGGGGAAACAAAGGAGAACCTGCAGGATGGTTCTTTAGCAGCCTGGAGGCCTCTGATGGGCTCTCAGTCTTTCTAAACCTGCAAGGATAGCTCCTATCTGACTGCCTCTGGCAGTCTCCTGGGAGGACCCTCAGTGACAGCACTTTCTTCTACCCCTGAAACTTATTGTCCATAAGGCTCACCTTCATGGTCAGATACTTATTTATTAGAGACAGGGTCTTGCTCTGTCACTCAGGCTGGAGTGCAGTGGTACAATCACAGCTCACTGCAGCCTCTAGTGGGCTCAAGTGATCCTCCTGCCTCAGCCTCCCATAGCTAGAACTACAGGCACTCACCATCACACCCAGCTAATTTTTTTTTTTCTTTTTGTTGAGACTGACTCTTGCTCTTCGCCCAGGCTGGGGTGCAGTGGCATGGTCTCGGCTCACTGCAACCTCTGCCTCCCGGGTTCAAGCGATTCTCCTGCCTCAGTCTCCCGAGTAGCTGGGACTAGGATTACAGGTGCCCACCACCATGCCCGGCTAATTTTTGTATTTTTAGTAGAGATGGAGTTTCACCAGGTTGGTCAGGCTGGTCTCAAATTCCTGACCTCAAGTGATCCACCCACCTCGCCCTCCCAAAATGCTGGGATTACAGGCATAAGCTACCACACCTCACTAATTTTTAAAACTTATTTTGTAGAAACAGGGTCTCACTGTGTTGCCAAGGTTAGTCTCAAACTTCTGGCCTCAAGAGATCCTCCTACTTTGGCCTCGCAGCGTACTGGGATTACAGGTATGAGCCACCAGGCATGGCCCCTATTCTTATTTTTAAATCTGGGATGGACGTGTCTCTTTTTTGTCACATGAGACCAAATACTCTTTGGGGCCAGACTACCCCTACTGTTTCTATGGCCCACAATGCCTAGCATGAAGGAAGACTTCAGTCAAGATAGGTTGGCTGTGGACCAGCTGACCCTCTCTGTGAGTGCTAGTGCCTCAGTCTTCCATGTGGTAGCTTTGTCTGGGGCTCTGAGGGCTGAGCTTCCATGAGCTGTTGAGTCAGGGATGTTCTGACATAAGGGGGTGAATAGGACACATTAGAAGCTCCTGTCCTGGTGACACAGGGCCTGAAGGACTCTGTCAGCTGAGAGAATCTGTGCTCAAGGGGAATGTTGTGGAGATTACAGCGGTCAGAGGGTTTTATTCAGAGTCTGTGGGAGAGGAAAATAGGAAAGGAGCTGAGAGAAGGGGAAGGAAGGGTTAGGCAGAGGATGAAGGAGGATGTCCATATGGGATGAACTTGACAGAGGGTGAGCAGGCAAAACATCTTTGCTTGCTAGGGAAGACCCAAGTGTGAGCCTGGCAGGCCTTAATGTCTAGGAGGGGTCTGGGCGATTGTAAACAATATACTGTGCTCTGAAGATTGTACCCACCCCTCCAGTCCCCACTCCCATCCCTTCCCAAGATGGGGATTTCTAGGCCTAGCCTGAACTATGCTGGGGTGACACTACCCAACACCAAGGTCAGGTCAAACCAGCTTTGCTTCATAGCCTTGGGGCCTCCTTGAGGCTGGAGGGGACTTTGAAGTTGATGGAGAGAAGATTGGTGAGCTGTGTGCTAAGCAGGGATCTCTCAGCCGTCAATGAGGTGGAGAGGATCTCCACTCCCTTTTTTGAGGGGCTGAGATATTGATACCTTAGTTGTCAAAACCTAGGTTTTTCATCCTTGAATGCTGCATGAGGCCGACTTGATCACCAGGCGTCTCTGGGTAGTAGGGTATGGCAGCATTGCTGAGCTCCAGAGAGCACCATTCACTGTATTCCTGGAGCACAACTCTAGGTGGTGCCATTCACATAGAATTCAATGTGTAAGACGCCCCCTTCTCCCCCGGGAAGTTGTGCAACTGTGGGTCACCATGATGCCCTTTTTGGGTCAGAGTTCTGTTTAGAAGCCCAAGCTGGTCAACATGAGAACTAGCAATATTCAAGCAAAACTTTGCCCAGAGACAGAGAAAGATGGACAGAATGATTTCCGAAGTTTTTTTTTTTTTTTGATACGGAGTCTCGCTCTGTCGCCCAGACTGGAGTGCAGTGGCCGGATGTCAGCTCTCTGCAAGCTCCGCCTCCCTGGCTACGCCATTCTCCTGCCTCAGCCTCCCGAGCAGCTGGGACTACAGGCGCCGGCCACCACGCCCGGCTAGTTTTTTTATTTTTTTAGTTGAGAGGGGGTTTCACCGTGTTAGCCAGGATGGCCTCAATCTCCTGACCTCGTGATCCGCCCGTCTCAGCCTCCCAAAGTGCTGGGATTACAGGCTTGAGCCACTGCGCCCGGCCGATTTCCGAAGTTAAGTCCTCATGAAAGTGGCACAGGAATCGGAGCTGTCTCCCGGAACAACAGGACCGTGGAGCAGTGTGTGGTCTTGGGCTAGATTAGAAATGACAAAAGTCCATCATCAGGGAAGGAAAACAGTCTCAAAATCCCTGAATTGGAAAGGATAACCCATATGGAAGCACCTAGTGGGGCTGGGCATTTAATAGGTAGGCAGTTAATACGAGGTGACCCAGTAACTCATGCCTGTAGTCCCAATACTTTGGGAGGCTGAGGTGGGAGGATTGCTTGAGGCCAGGAGTTTGAGACCAGCCTGGACAACATAGGGAGACCTCATCTCTACAAAAAATAAAAAATAAATTAGCCAGGCATGGTGGTGTGTGCCCGTAGTCCCAGCTACTTGGGAGGCTGAGGTGGAGGATTACTTGAAACCAGGAGGTCAAGTCTGAAGTGAACCATGATCATGCCACTGCACTCCAGCCTGGGTGGCAGAGCAAGACCCTGCCTCAAAGAAAACTCCCCCAAACAAACAAACAAACAAACAACGATAACAACAATGAGGTGAATCAGAACCAGAGTCTACATTCCAGTCTCTAGGTTTGCGGATCTTAGAGGCCGAATGGCCTAGCCACGATGGCTACAGTTGTGCATGGGAACTCACTGAAATCAGAAATGGGAACCTGACCTAGATAGAGGTCAGGAATTTGTTTTCTTCTTTTATCTCCTTCTTAGGGAAAGCTTAGTCCATTGTTTAGGATGAAAAATAACAACCAGATGAACGAAAGAAGGATCATCAGGAGTGATGAGTAATGCGCTCCAGATGTGGCTATGGAGAACTGGTTCTGATGGGCACCGCTGCCTGTGAGTAGTCACCTTGTGGGGAGACCCCCTTATTTCAACAAGGTTGCGGTGACACAATTTTTTGCAGCCTTCTTTTGGAATTGTCTTCAGGGTGTGTGGCTCAGTTTTTTGATCGTCCTCATTGGTGGTAAATCTTTATGCTTTGCTTTTTTGGAATCAGTCAGCCCCCACCACCCCCCGCCCCCAGCTAAAAAAAAAATCAGTTAATAATGGTTGCCTTGAATTCTTTGTAAACTGGCTCTGAAGTCAGTTTTGAAAGGAGACTGCACATATGTTTTAATCAATAGAGGCACATAAGGAATGAGTGTATGTTCTCTGCAGGTGACTGTTTTGAAGGGCAACCCTTGTTTGTTCTGCCATGTTTGTTTAAAGAAGCTAATCACAGATGTAGAGTTCGTATTGTATTCTGTATAATAAAATTATGTAATATGATGTTGAAGGCAGTATGCTAACTACCTCTTCCTGCTGCTATTATGAATTAATACCTCTGATGATGTATAATGCATTTGCTTTTGCCAAGAAAGGGAGGGAATAGAGGCATGGAGGCTGTGTCCACACAGGCAGACCCAAGTGAAGAAATGGTTCAGTGATTCAGGGAGAAGGTTCGGGCATCCCTCTGCCCGTGAGAGTTGCCTAACTATGCACTCCTTTCTGGACTAGCTCTGTGTTCATTCTTCCAGAGGATTTGGTCAACTGGGCAGGGTGCACAGCCCTCTTTTAGAGGGGAGATTAATTTCTTAGCTTGGTTCTCTGTCATTCACCTGCAAAAATCAGCACTAAGATCTAAGAGAGGGAATCATAAATCAGTTCATAAATTATACTTTTCACAAAAGTGGAAGAGGTGAGGTCAAAATGAACCCACACAGCAAACTTGTTCACACAGTTATTAGTTAACCTAAATGAAGAACTCTTTGGTTGAGGAAGTTTCCAGAACTTTCCTTTCTTTCCAGGAAGGAATGGGTAAGCATCAGATCAGGAAGACTGAGGGTCCCCCCCTTTCTCTCCTTTTGGGGAAACCCAAAAGGATTTACCCACTATGGGCTTGTGTGGGATTTTGGGTGTGATGGCCGGGTTGGGCAGAGAGAGGGTAGAATGACCTCCAGGAGGCCTAGCCAGTAGAACACTCAGTGCTCCTTTGCTGATAGACCAAGCTGCAAATCAGGAATTTATTAGGAGCTGAGACTCATTTTCCCACCCTTTATAGCCCTGACGACTCAGAGCCAAACTCTGGCAAGGGGCTTCCTCATGGTTTTAATTAGACAATTAATTTTTTATTGCATCGTTTGATTTCCAGAGCCGGTTCCACTCTCCCTCTTGTCCCCCACCTGCCTCCCAGCTGTGAACAGGAAAGGAGAGACAGGGGGATTCAGGGAGGGCGCAGAGAAAAAAAACCCTGTCTGCCTTTGAGCTGATTTAGGAGTGGCGGGGAGGGGGCGGGAATCCTCTGCCACCCCAGCTTGTCTAGCACCAGAGACACTGTCCAGAGCCCAGACCTGGGCTTTCAGAGCCTGCACAAAGGCATTCTGAGCTGCTCCTCCCAAGCTTCTCCCTGCTGCTGGGCTAATTAGTAACACAGGGTGGGGGTAGGGGCAGGGAGCACTGCCCCGAAATACATTAGCGGCATTTCTGTGGTTAATCCTGGCCATGCTTAGAGGCTGTTTACCCTCTACCCAGGGATTAGGAACCTGTTTGAGTTAGAAGGGCAGGGAGAGGCCAGTGCTTGGCTCTGTCCTCCACCTGCTTTCAGGTGCTGGGGTGGGGGCGCTGAGCCAGCAAGGGGTGGGGAAGTAGTGAGAGAAACCTGTCTCCAATCTGTCTCCCCTTATTGATCTGCCTTCCAGCAGCTTGGCCTCCTTTTGAATCTTGATCCTTCCCCCCACCACCCGCCCCAAGTTTCACCCCTCACCACTGCCCTTGTCAAATATCACCCTGGCTTGGAAAGGTGGGGAGCAAGGGAAGAGGGAGGGGATGCAGTGTTTAAGCAGTGGGCATGAGCCTGGCTGTGGAAGGGCCCCCTATAGGTCACGTGTGTTCTCTTGGAGGAGTAGGGAGCCCCCCTCAAAATTTCTGACTATGCTCATATTCTGCCCTGAAAGAAGAGGAGACGGCTAGACTCTAGGAAGAACTTACTTTCAGTAGCAGAAACAGGTAGCTCCTTCTTTAAAGTTTTATGATATGTCAAGTCCAATATTTCACTGAGAGCAACATTGCTCAGAGGCCTTAAAATGGAATCGAGAGGGCTGTTTCCTCAGGTGTCCTGTTGGTGGGGACATTGTCAGTCATTGTTTCAGCACAAGGGCTTTTTCTGGAAGTGTATGTTCATGCACACATACACACACACCCACATACACATCAGGGGCACTGGCATGTGTGTGCAGGCATGCACATCACCAGGCACGACCCGTCAGCATGCCAGGACTCCAGGTTATCCACAGAAAGGTGTGCACGTGCTCACACACACACACCCCGACAAAGCCAGACTCAATCCTAGAACCAAGCTGACAAGCATCTGCAGACACAGAAGTAGCTCTGAGGAGCCTCCAGGGCGCTTGCAGGTAAAGCAAGCCATCCAAAAGAATAGGCCGGGATGCCATTCAAGCAGAGGGGCTCTGGCAACCTCCTTGCTCCTCACATTCCCCTCTAGGGTCAAAGCAATATCAGCATTGGTGAATATGTGCCTCCCACCTGCCATTGTGAGTCTGGAAGGGCATACATTTCTCATGGGGTCCAGGACTGCAAGAAAAAGTAGGACGTATTTATACTGGACTGTGAGAGACACAAAGATAAAAGGACCCAAACATCAAAGGGCCCCCCAGAAGCTCAGTATGCAGACCTCTGGATCTAAGACTTGTTCTGTCAACAGGGTTTCTTCTCCTTCTGGGAAAGCTCAGTCCCTCTGCTGGGGCTTCAGGTGGTTCCATGCTGGGAGTGAGGGATGGGCCTTCTTGAGACGAAGCCCTGCCTCAGTGGTTGGGGCACATCTCTGACAGCCTGGCCACTGCCTCCCAAGTTGTGCATAATGGTATTTAGAAATCCACGGAAGAAAGGGACAGAAAGGCCAGGTGCAGTGGCTCACGCTTGTAATCCCAGCACTTTGGGAGGCGGAGGCGGGCAGATCACCTGAGGTCAGGAGTTTGAGACCAGCCTGACCAACATGGAGAAACCCCATCTCTACTAAAAATACAAAAATTAGCCAGGGATGGTGGCACATGCCTGTAATCCCAGCTACTCAGGAGGCTGAGGCAGGAGAATTGCTTGAACCTGGGAGGCGGAGGTTGTGGTGAGCTGAGATCGTGCCATTGCACTCCAGCCTGGGCAGCAAGAGCAAAAATCTGTCTCAAAAAAAAAAAAAAAAAAAAAGGGACAGAAAGGTTGTGTGTATGGGGTGTGGGGGCAGGCCCAGTATTATCAACTGACATGTGTGTTTCCATATGGCCCCACAGCGGACAGACGTGAATTCAGGCCTCCTAGCACTCGGAGCGCTAAGTGTGGGGTGTGTATGCATGGGGATCCTGAGCTGGCACCTCTGGGACAGTGAGGACAAAGGGGCCAAGAGAGCAGGCAAAACTCCACCAGAAAGGCCATGTGTGGGGCTCAGTGTCCATCTGTGGGCAGAGGAGAGATGAAGAGAAATGGTGAAAGGAATAGGAGAAAGAGAAGAAATAAAAATGAGGGCACTGAAACAGAAAGAGCTAACAGCCACACAAAGAGAGGCCGGGAAACACCGGCTGAGCTTGAGGAGCGGGTGGTGGGCAGCGGGAGGCAGGCGAGGGACAGCCTCGGGAGCCCAGCAACCAAAACAATTGGCCAGGCTTGTGGCTGGAAAGGTGGGCAGGATGGCAGGGAGGGGAAGGGGCTGCAGAGAAAAACCCTGCTCTCTGGACAGGGGAGAGGCGGTAACTGAACCTGCTTCTTCCAGCTCACAAGCTCACAGCATTTCCCCCGCTCTTCTCTGTGAGCCCAGGGCTGAGATTGACGGGCCTGCAGCTTCTGTGGGTCCTGGGTGGATTTGAATAATTAAGTCATCTGGATTCTTATGATTTACCATTTTCAATGATAAATAGACAGCGCCCAAGCCAGCCAGTTGGCAAAACTCTGGCTGCTAGTTATAATTTGTCAAGCTGCCAGCAGATTCATGTTTTATGCTAATGGAGGGGGACTCATTGACTAGGGGGAGGCAGTGACCGGGTCAACTCTTTCCTCAGGCACCCCAGAGGTTGAGAGGTCAGGGGAGAAAGGCCGAGGCTGGTATGGATTTTCTGTAAGGGTCGGTGTAATTTTATAATAATTCAGCGGGTACACACACTCTGACATACACTGAGGGTCATGTATGGAGAGATATGTTCAGATCTGCAGGCACCTCTATCCCCCTTCACACACACACACACACACACACACACCGGCAACTGTGCAGGCGTCTGGGCCTGGCACAGGCACACTTATCTGCCCCCCTTCAGCTCGCTCACACATGCACACCCTTGTTATCACCTTGAGGCACGTGATTACACCAAGGCAAACTCACAGACCTGCTCTGCAACCTGGAGAAACATATCATATCACCCCTAACCTTCTCACCTCTGACGAAGCAATGTTTTGGAGGGCCCCACTGCCGCCCATCCCAAACCCTTTATTTTGGGACTTTCGTGGTGGCTGATCCCAGCCCAGGCCTCTTGCTCCCATTCTAACATTTTTCCAGTGGGGAAAACAAATGGGCCCCAGGGAAGTCCTGCTTGTCAACCAGCTGGGGCTGGGTAGCTGAAGCTGGGAAGTCAGGAGCTCTGAGACCCGGCACATGGAAAGCTGCAATGAGAATCAGCTGACTCCGAACCACACTTTCTTTTCCATTGTTTTATTTGTATATTGGTCCACAACACACTGAAGTCTCACCGTTGCAAAAATTTTTTTTTCGTATTTGTGGCAAACTGAGGTAGAGGCAATGCTTGGCACAGAGTAGGTACTAGATAAATATTAGTGGAATGAACAGCCGAAGCGACTGACTTCTAAATGGAGCAGATTGTTCATTTCACTTCTGTTCCTCCACCTCAACAAACCTTTACATCCTCACTGGTTTGTGAGAGCAGAGAACAGGTGTGGCCTTTGGTGTGATAAGAAATGCTAATTTTATACAAACCGAAGCAATCTGGTCTCAATTTTGACCCCCAAATGCCCTCAAAATGGATCAACGAGCCACGGAGGCTTGAGGAAGGAGGGAGCCTCTGCCCTTCCTCCTGGCCAGAAGAGAATTTGAATTTGCTTTGAGTAGCTTATGGGCAGAGCTGGAAGCTGCAGTTCATGACTGTCAGCAGCTCTGAGGCTGATGGAGGCATGGGGAAGGATTAAGGGCCTGGGAGAAAACATTTTATTTCCCTGTACCCCACCACCCCAACATGGGGGAGAAAAACACAACAGCAAACTGAACAGAGCAGAGGCCATGGCAGCAAGAACCCAGAGACAGAAGCTGCTTCTAGCATCAGGCTCCAGGATGCAACTGCGGCTCTAAGCTCTGCGCACTGAGATTCCAGATCCTGCAAAGCAAGTCAGGTTCCTTCCTTCCCTGCCAGGCTGGAGTAAGGAGGCTGTTCTAGGCAGGCAGTCTGCAGCCGCTCACCAAGGTCTGGAACAAGCTGCCTTCCTTCTTTGCCAAGCAGATGTGGATGGCGGTGGGCCTGGCTAATCAGGGGTGTTCTGTGGAAAGATAGCCACCAGCCAGAATCGCCAGCCTCTCCATTCCAAGGGATAGATGACCCCTAAATGCATCAGGAATAGGGAAATATGCTTTGCTTATTTAAGAGTTTGAAGCTCCGACCTGGCGTCATTGACCTCACTCTCACTCACCCTGGGAGAGTAACAGCCTTGGGGCCATCAGCAATTCCATTTTCGGGAGCAGGGACAGGCTGACTGTGGCTTGCAGATGGCTGGGAGTGGGGAAGAATTGTCTAGGGGTGAGCCAAGGGGATGTGAAGGTCATAATCATGATTAATACATAAAACTAATTTATTCATCCCACATCTGGTTAGCAAAGCTTACTCCCCATTTCCCGCCTCATCTTTTGTTTTTTTTTCTTTTTTTGAAACAGGATTTTGTTCTGTCACCCAGGCTGGAGTGCAGTGGCATGATCTCAGCTCATTACAACCTACATCTCCTGGGCTCAAGCCATCCTCCCGCCTCAGCCTCCTGAGTAGCTGGTACTACAGGTGCACACCACCATGCCTGGCTAATTTTTGTATTTTTCATAGAGACGGTTTTGCCGTGTTGCCCAGGCTGGTCTTGAACTCCCGGGCTCAAGCATTCCTTCTGCCCTGGCCTCCCAAAGTGCTGGGATTACAGGAGTGAGCCACCGAGCCCAGCTGCTCCCTCCCCATCTTCTAATCCTGCTATTTGCATCCACATAATGAACTCTTGAGGGCAGGGTGCATGTTAACCAGCCTAAAGGGCTTAGAGCAGAGCGATCTGGCGTATAAAGATAGTACAAGATCCCCAACTTGGACTGGATGAAAAGGGAGACAGAGAAATCAGAAAGGTTGGAAGGAAGAGAGAGAGAAAGAGAAATAAAGGAAGGGAGAAGCTAAAGAAAAGAGGGGAGGAAAAGCTTAAAGAGCAATGCTAGACAGTGCTGGTCAGAGGCCTCCCTGAGAGCACGGCAAGGTTGACTGTGAACATGCCTTTCTAGCCAGTGGTTTGGGGGTGCCCCAGCCCATCCTCAAGGCATACACTGCCCTTGGAGGAACTGGCTAACCTCAGTGACCTGCCCCATCCCACTTTTGGGAGACAAAGGAATTGGCTCTGAGAAACCTTGTGAATCAACCAGAGCACATGAGCAGGGCATGGGGAGTGCAGGCCCAACAGGCTGAAGATACCCAGAAATCTCAAGTTGATCCTCTCCATAGCTGAATCTAAAGTCACCTTACCAATTAATCTCTTTGTGTGTGTGAATTCAGCGAAATCTACTGCAGACCTAAGGTCCACTTGCCCTGGTAGGGAATGTCTTCCTTCCCTTTCATGTATGAGATCCTTTCTCTGACTCTTCCAGGATTTGCAAACCTCCTCCCAAGCTCTTTGCAGATGAATCCAACCCCTCCTGGCATGGAGAAACTCCTTGACCTGAAAGGTGGTTTTCTGGGGCAGGGGTGGAGATAAGGATAGCAAAGGAGGAAGACTTTTCTTCTCACCAATGGAAGAAAATGAAGATCTCACTCCCAGCCCCCCATCCTC
>NW_012104410.1:837298-844514 GCF_000951045.1 Mandrillus leucophaeus | reverse complement strand
ACAAAAATTAGCTGGGCGTGGTGGCGCATGCCTGTAATCCCAGCTACTCAGGAGGCTGAGGCAGGAGAATCACTTGAACCGCGAGGTGAAGGTTGCAGTGATCTGAGATTGTGCCACTGCATTCCAGTCTGGGCAACAGAGCAAGACTCCGTCTAAAAAAACAAAAAACAAAACAACAACAAATGATCAAACAGGCCCAAGGTCACAGAACCAGAGCACCTCCAAGCCCAGAACAAAGCTGCCCAATCTTCAGACAGCCTCTTGCAGCAGGGTGGGAATGGAGGCGCTTGGGGCTGCGGGTGAGAGGATTGAGCCCAGGAGAAGGCGCCGCCAGGGTGGGAATTCACGACCAGTCCCTGCCTCACTGGCCTCTTCTACTTCATGTGCGGCTTTTGGAACCAGATCTGGACCTGCATGTCATACAGCCTCAAGGCCACACATCCAGCTTGGCAGGCTGTGGCGGGGGCAGGTAGGGCTGCAGGAAGAACTCCAGCTTGCTCAGCTTCTTCGAGAAGCTGGTATGCAGGCAGCTGGCCCCTGCCTCTACCTCCCCTGGTTCATAGGGCTGGGTCCTGGAGAGGCGGAGTGGTGGTGGTCAGGGCCTCCGCAGCCCAAGGTGAAGCAGGGAGGGGCCCCAACTGGGCTTTCTGCTCACCCTCCATCTCCTCTTCCCTCCCTGTGCTCCTCAGGAACCGGGATCCCCTTTCTGTTAACTGTTAACCCTAGTTGAGTTCATGTTTCTCTTCCTCTCTCTCTACCCTCCTTCCCCTCACTCCCCTTCTTCCTTCTTTATCTCACTGTATCTTCATTTCTCATTTTTTCCTTCCTTCTTTTGCTTCATTTCTGCCCTACCTTCACTTTCTCTCTTTCTTCCATTCCTTCTCCTGTCCTCGCTTCTTTCTCTTGTCCCTGTCTTTCCTCCTTTTATACCTTTATGTCTCCCTTCCCTTTCTTTTTTCTCACTTTTACCTCCCTTTCTTTCCCTTCCTTTTTCTTATACTCTCTAGCTCTCTCCTTTCATTTGCTTTCTGTTTCTTTCCCTATTTTTCTCTTTTCTCTTCCTTTCTGCCTTTATCTCTAATCTTTTAAATTCTTTTTTCTATTTTAACAGGCCCCAGACTATCTCTAATCTTAAAAACCCAAACAAACCTAGTCTTGCTTCTTCCTTCTGCCTTTTATCAATATTCCTTTCATGTTATCTCTATCCCGGCCACCCTTCCAGAATACCTTTCTGTCTCCAGCATTAGGGCTTTTTTATATCTTTTCCTCTCTCCCAGTCTTTTCTCTTTGTTGTTCTGAATTTTTCCAGTCCTTTATGCTGTTTCTCTAGGCTACCCTCTTATCTTCCTTTGTTTCTAAATTCCCTCTCATTCGCAGTAGGCACAAGGCATAAAACTGGCCCCTCCCTAGTCGAGGTTTTTGTCCTGTGTCAGCCCAGCCATCCTTCATGCATTTCTTTCTCAACTCCTCTCAACTTGAGACTCAATCTCAAGGGCCCAGGAATAGAGCTATTTCCCCCAACTTGAGAAGTCAGGGTTGGGTCCACAGCTCCCCATTACAGGCTTAGGGGAGCCTTGCCAAACTGCTGTCACTCCATCAATCCTAAGAAGAAAAGGGAAGAGGAGCAAGGAAAGACAAAAAGAGAGAGAGTCCCATAGATCTGTGGGATTGGGTTGGGGGGTGGGGCGGGGGGATAGTATTGGAGAGGCAGGAGCAAAAAGGACCACATTCATCAAAGGGGGAGTGGGGTAGGCAGAGGACCAGACACCTTCTCTCAGAGCACACAAAGCCCCAGCAGCCTACAAGAAGACGCCCAAGCCATCTCCGATGTTTGCTTTGGGACTGGGGATGGATGAGGCCTTCCATCCAAATCCTCTGGACTGCAGAGGTGTGAAGGGCCCCAGTATATAAGGAAAGAAAAGGGTTTACATTCATTTTGAATATCAGTGGGTTTTGTGTCTGTCCCTGGACACCTCCTGCTCAAAGGCCCCTTTCTTAGGGGACCAAGCCAAACTCCCTGTAGGCAGTGCCAGTGGAAGCCCTCCTAAACCTCTCAGCTAGGCCAGTCCAACTCTGTCCGGGGCTTGCCAATGAGCAGATGCCCAGCAGGTGCCAGGGCAGCTGCTGGGCCACAGCAGAAAAACTTCAGGAATAGCGAAAACAAAGGCCTGGGCAGATTTGCCGCTTCTGACCCAGCAGGGCCAAGTGGCCTCTGGAGGTGTCTACCCAGGAAGGGCCAAAACACCACGTGTTGCACGTGGGAATTTTCTCTCCTGGGATCCACATCCCTTCCTGGCCCTTTCCAAGGAGTCCGAAAGTGGCCTCTGCCACCTGCCTGGCTCCTCCAGCCCAGGGCTCCCCAGGAGGGACCCAACCTAAAAATTAAAGGCACAACATAGACCCTTGCCACCTGGCCAGACCTCCCCGCCCCGGAACACCCCGGGCTCCAGGGTATCCCCCAACACCTGCAGCGGCCTCTGCCCTAGTCCACTTCCCCAGGCCACCCGGCAGCTTCTACACCCGCCTGGGCCTGCCCTTCCCCCTTGTCCTGGGCCCCGAGTTCAGCTGTGCCCTCTGAACCCACTCTCTGCCCTAAACTGCCCTTGGAAGAGCCTCCCCATCCGTTCCTCCTGGGGCATCTCTTGGGTAGGGGAGGAAATCTCAGCCCTGGGAGGGGAGTAGGGGCCTTTTCCTTGCCCTCCTTTGGGAACTGGAGGAGCGGGAGGTTGTGCTGGAGGCGGGAGGGGGCACGCGCTTGGCTCCATCTTAGGGAGATGGGTCTCTGACTCAAACTGGCTTCAGAAAAAAAAAAAAAAGATTCTGGGGAGTTGTTCCTTCTCTCGGATCACTCCTAACTTAGAATCAACGTAAGGTCCCAGGACAGCAGGGACCTGGGCAGTCTTGGACTAAGGCGCTGGGCGGATCTCCCGCCCTGTCCCGGCAGAGTCGGAAACGGGCTGGCGCTTCCTTCCCTTTCCGCGGGGCGTGTCTGGGGATCTCCAAGCGTCTCTAAGGGCCTGCTGGGGTGAGCGGGTTTGGAACGCGGCTGGGTTTTTCTAGGCTGGTAATGGATCCGGACTGGGGAACAAGCACGCACATCCTTCCTTCAGTACGGGAAGCGGAGCACTCTCTCTCCCACTTCAGCCCTGGAAATCCCAACTCCGCTCCCTTCTCCATCTCCCCTCAAAAAACTTTTCCGAAGTTCCCGCAAGTTGCATTGGAGGAAAGAAGTCGTCTCCCTCAGACTGTGGGTTTCTCGGCCCCTAACCCTCCCCTCAATCCCCAGTTTCGGAAGCAACCCTCCCCCTCCTCTGCCAGCTACCACCCTAGTCCCTAAGCTCGGGGAGGAAAGCTGGTCTGATCCCATGCATCTGACAGAAGCCCAACCCCAGCCCGAATTTCTCCGGGGGAAGGCAGATTAGTGTCAGCCTGCGGGGGAAACAGGGGTAAGGGGAGGGAGAGACCGGGACGGGGAGAGACAGATTGTTCTCGGGCTGAATCGCACCCGTCCCAGGCCCAGCTTACCTACTGCAGACCGGCTCCTCTAGATTTCCATCCTCTCAAAAGTTTGTCCTTCTCTCAAACGATTCCGGGAGGAGCGCAAACTTGGCCCTTGGGGAGGGCAGGCGGGCCGGGTACCCTTGAAGGCGCAGGCGCCTGATCCAGAGCAGGCCCCGGGGAAGCGGGACTCGGGGGCACGGTCGCCAAAGTGGGGACCCGAGCAGTGATCCGGAGGGAGAGCGTTCAGGCGCCCGGGCTGGGGGCTACACTGCTGGCGCGGGACGGCCCGGGACAGAGTGGGCGCTATAGCGGGAGTGGCGAGCAGGGCCGGGCGGGCCCGGGGAACTGGAGGGAGAGGTCCCTGGGTCCCTGGCGACGTCTCTCGCTTCCTCCAGTTTCTGCCCTGCCGGTGTGCCCCAGCCCACAACATTCCCTCGACCTCTTCTGGGGCGGTGCTCAGGGCCCCCACATGGCGAAAAGGGAGGGTGAAGTGATGAGGAGCCCCTCCCGCCTTAGCCCCTCCTCAGCCCCCACGCCACAGCCCCCCCTTTCTCCCCAGAGCCGAGGGACAGACAGAGAATTGCGACTAGAAATTCGATCGATTGGTACGAGGGACCACGTGGCCAGGGGCTGGCCAATGACCAGGCCGCCCGGGATGAGCTAATAATGGAAGCAATTTGTAACTTTCAGTAGCTCTCTAGGCCTGAGTACCGGAGGGAGGGAGGCGGGCAGAGGAGGGGAGATGGGCACCCCCAGTCTTTCCATCCTCCTCATTCTTCTAGGGGCACCCGAATTCCCCATTCCTTATTTCCCCTATCACGCAGGCACTGGCAGGGTTCTTTGCCCACTCCTGTTGGCCGCTGCGGCTCCAAAACAAGGTAAGCTTGTCCTCTACCCCTCAAACTCTTCACTACCCGCATCCCGTTTACTGGCACCTGCAAACCACAGCCTCCCTTCCTGTCCCATTAGTCAGCTTAAATCGGATTTTATTTTTCCTCTTAGTTGAAAGAAAAATATTTTTGTATTCTTTTGTGTAACTTATCTCGGATTTGGAGAAAATTTTAATTCAAATTAATACACTTTTATGGGGGGGTGAGTAGTACTTTCCTCTTTTTCAATAAATTTGTATACTTGCTACTTTATGGAGAGTTTACTTTTCTTTGGGGATGAGTTATACCTTATGTTTTCACATGTGTTATTTCTTTAATGATAAGTTCAACTCCTTTCTCCATTCCATCCTCCAATTTTGCTATTTATAAATATCATCTAATAGATTTAGAGTTTATTCATTTTTCTCCTCCCTCACTAGTTTTTCAGCTGTTACAGAATCACCACAATTTATTTTTCTCTGTGTGGATGAGGTTTTGTGTTGATTCCTCTTTTTGTTTTGTAAATGAATTTATTGTTTGGGAAACTCTGGGGGGGTGTGTGTGTGTTAAAAAGTCTTTTGATTAATTCCAACCTCTCCTCTTCTGAAGAACAATTTGCTTGAAATGTTTTGTGTATTTTCCTCCTTTTTATTGTGTTTACATCTGAGGTATTTTCCCTTCTTTAAAACCTGACCTCTTTTTAAAAATTAATATTTTGCATGTTAAACCATTTTTAAGGTTTTTATGTTATAAACTTCAATGGTTAGTAGATTTACTTGCCTTTCCCTGACCTCCTTCACACGCCTGCCTCCTCCATCTCAGAACTTCCATCCCCAGCTTCCACAATTCTCAGCTTCCAACGGCCTCATCCCCCGCTCTCCTCCCAGCCAAGGAGGGATGCCTGGGAAGTAGACAGTGTCCTTCTTGGGTCAGAGCCTATGCTCTGGTTCTAGTTCAGGACACCTCCAGTCTGACCTCCAAGCCAGCAAAACCAGTGAGAGCAGAATTTCTGTTCAACTTTTTCATTTGGGACTAAGTTCTTTCCACTCGGCTGTGTTCTGGAGAACTCTCTGATACATGAAATCGAATTTTTAACTTCTCATTTTTTCCCTAAATTCTAAGAAAAGTGCAAGCAGATTGTTTTTCTTCCTTAAATGTAAGCTGTTAGCTTAGGGGTCAGGCCTTTGGGTCTTTTACCTCCTGGGGGAGACTTCCCAGAGAGACCACACAGCGTTGATTCTTCCTGTTAGTTTTGGTTAAGGTAGAAGGGGCAGGGATTGGGGAAGCCAATATTGATCTCTGGCTCTAGCTCTGCACAAAGAAGGGTAGAGAGCTGACTTGGGGACTTGTCCCTTTGGTTAGTAAGGTTTGTCTTAGGAGAGAGTTTGGAGTAAATCCCAACTCTGAGGAAATTCTTCTTTTTAGCATTACTGTGAAAATAGTTTAATAAACTATTAAAATGGTGTGACATGGTTTCAAACTATTCAGATTTCTTGAAGTAACAAAAATAAAATTACAAGAGTAATTTGTGTTTTCCAAAGATCAACCTCCAGTGACTGTCCATTTCTCTCAGGGAAACAGAACCCAACTGGGCAGAAGTAAAACTGCCGCCCCTCCCCTCTCAGTTCCCCAGTCACATTGACATTCTGGGCACATTTGGCCCAGCCCCCGTCCCTGCTTCTCCCAAGTATGAATCTAAATTACTATTAATAAGGGGCCGCTCCAAGTTAATTGGCATTAAAAGAATTCATTTCAATTTGTTAATATTAAATGAATGCTCTGCACTTTAGCTTCCTTCTTCGCCCTGGATTCCCAGATGAGTGATGGGAAGAGGGGGCAGGGAAGTAGAATGAGGATTTTATTTCTGGCTCTCCAGCTTAGCAACTGTGGTGCCTTCCCTAGGGGTGTGCGATCAGGCTCAGTGGGGGCCTGATTGGGGAAAGTCTGATGGTCTTTTTTGGTGAAATCTGTTTCAGCAGGAGTCGTGGGGGAGGGTGGGAGGGGAGCAGAGGGAGAGGGACAGAATGGTTTGGGGGACTTTGTGGGGAGCGGAGGGACTAGGGAGAAAGTGGGAAGGGAAAGGAACGGAGGTCAACAGGAGTTTTGGAGAACAAGGGTTGTAGGCTGTGGGGTAAAGTAGATTTGTGAAGAACTGGTGCTAGGAACTAAACAACCCACCTAGAAGGGGAGGGGCTTTGGGCAGGGGTGGGGAGGTGGGATTTGAGGCAAAACAGCTAGGAGTTCTGAAACTATTAATATCTAGCTGTGTGACTCGGGGCAAATTGCTTAACTTTTCTCTCTGCCTTAGTTTCTTGACCTGTAAAACAGGGATAATAATAATAGAACTTATCTCAGGGGGTTATTCTGAATTAGAAGAAATACATGTCGTGTGTTTTCCACAGTGCTTGGCACATAGAAACTGCCAGTAAATGTTAGCTCTTTTTATGGCAGAGTGGTTAACAGGATGGATTCTGGAGCTAGATGGCCTGGTTTTGAATCTCGGTCCTGCCTTATGTGAGTTGTATGACCTAGGCAAGTTACTTAACCCCTTGTGCTTTAGTTTCCTTGTCTGTAAAATGGGGTTAATAGTACCTAGCTCAAAGGCTGCTGTCAGGATTAAATGAGTTATATGTACGAAGAGCCTGGAACAATGCCTTCCCATAGGAAACATTATGTAAGCATTAGTTGTCATTGGTATTGTTGCTCTTCTGATCTAGAAAGGTCAGAAATAGATGCACAGGTGAGTTACTACTTACAGGCTAAGATTGGAATCAGTTCAACTCTTTCATTCCTATTCCTGAAGCTAGTCCTACAACTGGGGCTGCATATGAGGGCTTGGGGAGAGA
>NW_012104410.1:824133-837248 GCF_000951045.1 Mandrillus leucophaeus | reverse complement strand
CTTAGGAGAGAGTTTGGAGTAAAT
Organism: Mandrillus leucophaeus; assembly: GCF_000951045.1. Taxonomy (NCBI): domain Eukaryota; kingdom Metazoa; phylum Chordata; class Mammalia; order Primates; family Cercopithecidae; genus Mandrillus; species Mandrillus leucophaeus. The sequence continues at coordinate 837,224 of NW_012104410.1, read as the reverse complement.
CCCAACTCTGAGGAAATTCTTCTTTTTAGCATTACTGTGAAAATAGTTTAATAAACTATTAAAATGGTGTGACATGGTTTCAAACTATTCAGATTTCTTGAAGTAACAAAAATAAAATTACAAGAGTAATTTGTGTTTTCCAAAGATCAACCTCCAGTGACTGTCCATTTCTCTCAGGGAAACAGAACCCAACTGGGCAGAAGTAAAACTGCCGCCCCTCCCCTCTCAGTTCCCCAGTCACATTGACATTCTGGGCACATTTGGCCCAGCCCCCGTCCCTGCTTCTCCCAAGTATGAATCTAAATTACTATTAATAAGGGGCCGCTCCAAGTTAATTGGCATTAAAAGAATTCATTTCAATTTGTTAATATTAAATGAATGCTCTGCACTTTAGCTTCCTTCTTCGCCCTGGATTCTCAGATGAGTGATGGGAAGAGGGGGCAGGGAAGTAGAATGAGGATTTTATTTCTGGCTCTCCAGCTTAGCAACTGTGGTGCCTTCCCTAGGGGTGTGCGATCAGGCTCAGTGGGGGCCTGATTGGGGAAAGTCTGATGGTCTTTTTTGGTGAAATCTGTTTCAGCAGGAGTCGTGGGGGAGGGTGGGAGGGGAGCAGAGGGAGAGGGACAGAATGGTTTGGGGGACTTTGTGGGGAGCGGAGGGACTAGGGAGAAAGTGGGAAGGGAAAGGAACGGAGGTCAACAGGAGTTTTGGAGAACAAGGGTTGTAGGCTGTGGGGTAAAGTAGATTTGTGAAGAACTGGTGCTAGGAACTAAACAACCCACCTAGAAGGGGAGGGGCTTTGGGCAGGGGTGGGGAGGTGGGATTTGAGGCAAAACAGCTAGGAGTTCTGAAACTATTAATATCTAGCTGTGTGACTCGGGGCAAATTGCTTAACTTTTCTCTCTGCCTTAGTTTCTTGACCTGTAAAACAGGGATAATAATAATAGAACTTATCTCAGGGGGTTATTCTGAATTAGAAGAAATACATGTCGTGTGTTTTCCACAGTGCTTGGCACATAGAAACTGCCAGTAAATGTTAGCTCTTTTTATGGCAGAGTGGTTAACAGGATGGATTCTGGAGCTAGATGGCCTGGTTTTGAATCTCGGTCCTGCCTTATGTGAGTTGTATGACCTAGGCAAGTTACTTAACCCCTTGTGCTTTAGTTTCCTTGTCTGTAAAATGGGGTTAATAGTACCTAGCTCAAAGGCTGCTGTCAGGATTAAATGAGTTATATGTACGAAGAGCCTGGAACAATGCCTTCCCATAGGAAACATTATGTAAGCATTAGTTGTCATTGGTATTGTTGCTCTTCTGATCTAGAAAGGTCAGAAATAGATGCACAGGTGAGTTACTACTTACAGGCTAAGATTGGAATCAGTTCAACTCTTTCATTCCTATTCCTGAAGCTAGTCCTACAACTGGGGCTGCATATGAGGGCTTGGGGAGAGATCCTGTAACCCTGGAAGCTGGCATATCCAAATGCTTCCTCTGCTCTAGCTCTTGGGTTGGTGGTCCCTCCAAGACCCATAGACTCGAAGTCACTTCTTTTTCCCTGGGTGGGGTTGGAGTGGGGCTGGTAATGGTAGAATTACTTTCTTGGTGTAATAACTCCCATTGGTAGAGAGTTAGTCCTGGGAATGTGAGTTGGGGGAGGTTGGGTAGAGCAAAGGAGACTAAATATCCTCTATGTACCAGCTCACACACACTTGACCTCACCAGAGATTTGGGAAGACAGAGATTTGAAGAGAGGAAGTGATCTGACAAAGTCCTAAAGCTAGAACTTGGCAGAGTTGGCATCTGAACTCTGATCTGCCTGATGACAAACTTAAAGCCCTTCCATTGCTGCATGCTTTTTGAAGGGAGGGATGGGACACGTGTCAACTTGGGCCAGGACCATGGGGTAGATGGAAGATGGGCCAAGACAGAGTATTGGAATGGGAAGTGGCCGAGCAGGAATTTTTCAGTCATGGAAGACTTCCTGAGAAAAGAGATTCCAGACCAGGGTTCAGATGGTAGGGGAGTGAGGATAGGAAGTAAAGAAGAGGGAAGGAGCCATGCATTGGCAAGGAAGGAGAAAAAAAAGGGTTTATGCAAAGATTGGGTCAGCGTAATGGACATGAATTCGATTTGCCTTGGGTTTGCCTTGCTGGTACCATTTATTGAGGGCATACTATGTACTAGGTACATACGTGATCACATTTGATGCTCACAACAGCCCTGGCAAGTGGGTTTCTTATCCCTATTTCCAAAAGAGTTCATTGAAGTTCTGAGAGCTTAATCCCTGCTTTAGGTTACATAGCAGTAGCTGGGTTTCCTGGCACCAGAACCCATGCCTAGGCTGCCCTGAGCATGGCTTCTGTGTCCCAGTCTCAACTTCCATGACTGGTTCAGGTCCTCCTGTTTCCCGGCATTTGTAGTCACTCTTGGTGACTGGGAACAAAGGGTTAGAGCATGAGCTGAAACTGAGAGAGGGAGTGGCAGGCAGGCAGTGGGGACAGAAACTTTTCTCACATCCACCCATGTGAAGAAGATGGACAGAAGGGTGGTCTTTCTGGAGGAGGGCTTCCAAGCCACTTTCCCGAGACTGCTGATCTTGGTATGAATGGCAGGGACCTGACTGGATAGGGGATGGGTGGTCACATTGTTTTCTGCGCTGTAGACTTTATTTCCCTTCCTTTGGGAAGAAAAGAGGAAGAGGATAGCTCAGATGTGGGTTTGAGCTCTGGATTAAGACTGCCCATGTCCACTAAAATCTCTTCTTTCCTTGCTGCACGAGGGTAGAGAGACGCCCAGCTGGACACCACATTTCCCAGCTGCTCTTGTTGCCAGGTGTAGACATAGGGGAATGTGAGGCGAGCATGTCCTCAAAGCCTGACGACATTGGGTAAATTCTCCTTTGTATTCTCTCTTTCATGAGCTGGGCAGATGTGCCTGAGACAGGTGTGACCAGGCAACTGAAAAGACATCCCTAAGAGAAGACACAGCAAAGGTGTGAAAGGAACACACATCCCTGACTGACCAGGTGGAACTGTCCAGCTGCCTGCTGTCTGGAACTGCTTCCTCCCAGACTAAGTGAGAAATAAACTTCTGTTTTCTATATGCTACTGTGTTTTGGGGCCTTTATGTTATAGCAGTTTTGCTGTCATCCTTTCTGATTCACCTTCTCACACCAGATATTTCAAATTAAAAAGATTATATCAGGTCAAGTGCAATGGCTCGTGCCTGTAATCCCAGCACTGTTGGGGGGCTGAGGCAGGCGGATCACTTGAAGCCAGGAGTTCGAGACCAGTCTGGCTAACATGGTAAAACCCCATCTCTACTAAAAAATACAAAAATTAGCTGGACACAGTGGCACACTCCTGTAATCCCAGCTACTTGGGAGGCTGAGACAGGAGAATTTCTTGAACCCAGGAGGCGGAGGTTGCAGTGAGCCAAGATCATGCCACTGTACACCAGTCTGGGCTACAAAATGAGATTCTGTCTCAAAAAAAAAAAAAAAAAAAAAAAAAAAAAAAAGAAAGAAGAAAAGAAAAGGATTACATCAGATCACGGAATAACTGTAATAATGTTAATTGAGCCAGATAGCATGCGAAGGACTCTATGCACATTATTTAATGTAATCTACGTGACAATCCTCTGAGATATGTGTTACTATTATTCCAATTTACACACGAGGAAACTGGGGTTTAAGGAAGGTAAGTTATGTGCTGAGGGACATGCAGGAGGGGCTGGAGCTGGATTTAAAGCGCACTGGGTGTGCAGAGCTGAGCCTCTTCACCGTGGGGGCAAATCCCTCCTGAGGACAGGGCTGGAAAAGCCCTGGAGATCATCCTGCGCTTGGACAAGCCTCTCGCCAATCACCACAGGGTCCCTAGACTCCCATTCCTAAGAAGCTGAAGAAGCTTCTTCAAGAAGCTTCAAGAAGCTCAGCAGGCTATTCGTGTTTATGTTGGGTCACTGTGTACGGTTTTATTTGAAGGAAGGACCCCAGAGTCAAAATCAATTTGAAATCCCCTGATTAAATTCAGTCCCCTCCCTCTTTTTACAGGTGAGGCCCAGAGAGAAGATATGACTTGCTTAAGGTCACACACTTGGTTTCTCTGTCGATCTTTCTAAATCCAGGACGAGTTCTCTTCCCACAGTATCAGGCTGCCTCAACAAACAGGGAGGTACAAAAATAACCAAATCTGGGAAGGAGGGCAGTGGTCTGTGTCTCCTCCAATAATTCCATGGGACAGCCAAGCCCATTTCCTTGATTTCCCTTGTGCCCCTCCTGTCGGATATGTGCCTTGGGACTCATCTCTTTTGGGCTTGAAGAGAGAATGGGCTGCATCAGTTCTCTACCCTCCTCATCACCCAGATGGTCAAACATGCAAAGGGAAAGGAGAGCTGGGGCCAGAGCCAAGGCAGGCAAAGAGGCTCCTCAACCCCCTCCAGTCTTCCCACATTTTTATTTTTGGAATTTCAGGCTCCCTCCTCCCCTAGACCTTTCCTAGTAGCCCACCAGGGAGAAGAAGAGGAAAAACTGCCATAAATTTCTCCTATTTATATAAGAAGACAGAGTTTCTTGTGCCAGAAAAAACACAGAAAGGGATCTGTCAGGGGAGAAGGGACCCAGCCCTATACCTTCTGGGGGTCAATTTATCTTTCCGAGTCGTGGCTTGGGGGTCACCCTAACATTGCCTGTATGAAATGTAGGCTTTGACTTGAGGGCAGCCAGGACAGACAGCCCGTGAGCTTTGTTTCTGATCACAGTTTTTCTGCTTCATCTCAACCTCCCCCCACCCCTTACGGTGTCTTTTTAAAAAACAACCTTCTTGAGGTATAATTCATGTATCATACAATTTACCATTTGAAATGTACAATTCAATGGTTTTAGTATATTCACAGGTATGTCAAACCATCACCATAGTTAATTTTAGAACATTTTCATCACCTCAGAAAGAAATCTTGTAACCTTTAGCAATCACCTCCCTATCCACCCATATTCCTTCTTGCCCTTAACAACACTAATGTACTTTCTGTCTCTGTAGATTTCCCTATTCTGGACTTCCACATAAATGGCATCATATAATAAGAGGCCTTCTGTGACTAGCATCTTTGATTGAGCATTGTGTTTTCAAGGTTCATCCACGTTGTAGCATTTATCAGTACTTCATTCCTTTTCATGGCTGAGTAATACTCCTTTATATGGATATACCACATTTTGTTTATCCATTCATCTACTGATGAACATTTGGGTTGTTTCCACCTTTTGGATATTATGATTCTCCCTTTCCTCTTATTCTCTAGACATCTTGGATAGTATCCAGTGAGGCCTGGGGGCAAGAATGGGTGTTTCTTATATTTGGGAACACCTAATATCCATGAAAGCAGGGTCTTGGCACATGTCTTCTTTAATATTAAGTACATGTACTAGCTGGAATTTTCCTTCGTCTATTGTTACTGAGGTGGGGCTGCTCCCTTCTTTATCAATTCTCACTTTTTATTATGATTACTATGTTGGACACTTGCTGACTCTTCAGACTAGGGGATTCAGACCCCTCTCTTGGGGCTTCAGAGACATGGAGTGCATGAATGAATGTCTTTCCATCGGGGAAGAGTTCCCTGAGTCTGGTCTCAAGTGATTCTCTGGTGCCTCACAGTGGAAGGAAGGTCTGTGAAGACTCCAGGGTCAAGGGAAAGTTATGTTCTTGAAGGTATGACTGAGCCCAGAATCCAGGCCTCCAGTTTCCATCTCCTTGCCTGACCCATTTCAGTCTGCAGACATGCTTTGAGCTCAATCCAGTCACTCACCTAGCAATAGACATTGCCTCTGCCCTCACGGACTGTGCAGTTCTAGTGGTGAGAGTAAGATGAATACAGGTGAACAAAATGATGGCAAGTTCTTCAAGCTTGTAAACACTGTTCAATGAATGAATGAATGAACCAACAAGTACTTACTATGTGCTCTGGAAAGAAAATGTGAAAAAAGTCAAAGTTGTAAATCACTTTCTGCTACCACTACCTTTCCTAGTCTGGAAGTCAGCATTACTTCTCCATCCCTTGGAGGAGATAGTGGGCAGATATTACAAAATGTTAGCTAATAAGAGCTACCATTTATTGGACCAGACATACACCAAGGGATTTTTATAGCTCATTGATTTTCATTCACCCTTTGAATTAGGCATCAATATTTCCATTTTGAAGGTGAGAAAAACCGAGACTCAGGGTTAAGCAGCTATCTGAAATCACATCCATAGCAGTAAGTGGCAGAACATTTGCTCTGGACACTGGGATAAGTCTGTGTGTGTGTGTGTTTTGTTTGTTTGTTTGTTTGTTTTTGGGACGGAGTTTTGCTCTTGTTGCCCAGGCTGGAGTGCAATGGCAAGATCTCAGCTCACTGCAACCTTTGCCTCCCAGGTTCACGTGATTCTCCTGCCTCAGCCTCCTGAGTAGCTGGAATTACAGGCGCCTGCCAGCACGCCCGGGTAATTTTTGTATTTTTAGTAGAGATGGGGTTTCACCATGTTGGCCAGGCTGGTCCCAAACTCTTGACCTTGTGACCCACCCGCCCCGGCCTCCCAAAGTACTGGGACCACAGGAGTGAGCCACCGCGCCTGGCCATGTATGTGTTTTTATTCCTAGCACTTCATAACAAATGCCAACATCTCTTCCTGCGGCCCTACCACAGAGGAAGCTCGTCAGTTTCCCCTCCTGCCCAAAGGCAAAGCAGCCACAGTGGAGGTGCCAGGGTCCTCCCTCACAGCCTGCTGTCTAGTGCTTATTCCTGCTTCAAGGCTAAGGAAGGGAAGGGCCCGTTTTGTTTTCAAAGGCTTTTTCCTTCCAGCCCTTGCTGTGCGGCCCGTTGTGTGTGGGAGAGACCATGAGAGGCCTGGATATTGTCAACAAAAGACTTGAACAAGCCGAAGAGCTGATGATGTTGACAAGAAGGGGACCTTAATAAGGCAGATAATCAAAGTTGATGACTGACAGCCCCTTTGGCATCCCTTCACCCTCTGCTAAATCAGGTCTCTTACATGATCTTGATGACAAATAATAAAAATTATAAACACATGACAATTTTCACACGCATTTGTTCACTTCTTACAGCAAATATGAGAGGTATCCAAGGCTGAGGTTATTACAGAAAAAAAGTTTTTGGGACTAGAACCTTAATTTTATGTAACAAAATTTATGTAGAGCTTACCATGGATCACGTACTCTCCTAAATAGTTCAAAACTTTCATTTTTAGAGAGATGGGGGTCTTGCAGCTAGGTGTGGTGGCTCACACCTGTAATCCCAGCACTTTGGGAGGCCGAGGCGGACAGATCACCTGAGGTCAGGAGTTCAAGACCAACCTGACCAACATGGTGAAACCCTGTCTCTACTAAAAATACAAAATACAAAAATTAGCCAGGTGTGGTGGTGTATCCCTGGAATCCGGAGGCTGAGGCAAGAGAATCACTTGAACCCAGGAGGCGGAGGTTGCAGTGAGCTGAGATCATGCCATTGCACTGCAGCCTGGGCAACAAGAGTGAAACTCTGTTTCAAAAAAAAGGGGGGGGACAGTCTTGCTATGTTACCCAGGCTGGTCTTGAACTTTTGGGTTCAAGCAATCCTTCCACCTCAGCCTTCTGAGTAGCTAGGATATGGACCCATGCCACCAGGCCTGGCTGTATCTTATAACTATTAACTCATCTACTCTTTTTTACCACCATACGAAGTAGGCGTTACTGTTATTCACATTTTTTTTTAAGATGAGGAAACTGAGGCATGATAATCAAGTATCTTGCCCAAGGTTGTACAGTCAGCAGGTGGTAGAACAGGGATCTTGAACCCAGCCCCAGCGTCTGTGTCTAACCGCTTCACCAGGTAGGCTTCGCATGGGAACTACACTTGAAACTCTAGTTTGTTAGTCTGGTGCCCCCCTTCTGCCTGCCTCCCTCAGTCTTTATGGCCCATTGGAAAAAGCAAGCCAGAGCTGTGGCTCCCAGGGTGACGATCCTTCAGCTGCCTCCTTGGCACTGTCATTCTCTCCTCCCATCTCCTGCCAAGGGCTACAGCCGGGAATACCACAGACGGTTTGCCATGGATCAAGATTTCTCCCAAGAAAGAGCTCACAGGAAGGCTGCTGTGAGAAAGGAAGTCACTTGCTACTCCCCTTATTCCTCCATCAGGAGGAGCCAGATGAGGTCACTGCACATTTGAGTGGGTGCCATCAAAGCACAGCCTCTGGCCAGCCTGGAGACAAACGTGGGGTGTGTGGCCCATGACTGAGGGGCTGAAGGGAAACCTGAGGTGGTAGATGATTGAACTGATTGAAATAAAACTTCTGTAGGAGTGCTGCATGTCATTCATTCAACGATGCTCCCTGATCAGGGCCCAGGGCTGTGCGTATGAGCTGCAAATGGGTTTGTTCATTCGTTTACATATCTATTTGCTTATTTATTCAATAAATTCTGATTATGTCCCTAAGAGGCACTATGCTAGATGTCGAGGATGAACAAGACAAAATCCCTGCCCCACAGGGGCTCCCGATCTAGAGAGGGGAGGAGGAAGGAAGATCCACAGTGATTTGTATCATATGCTGAGGCAAGAGAGTCATTTGCTATCGCAGTTTGACATCCTCACCCCAGTGCGGTCCTTCTCTTTGTCTCTGCACGCTGGGAGTGAGCAGCCCCTGCCCAGCTGCTCTTCAGACACAACCCTCTTCCCTCAAGCTGCCCTCTGCCTGGATCCCACCTTCCTTGTGAGCTGGAGTATCTGTGTTGAAGAAGGAGTCTTGACTCTCCTTCCCTGTCAGTCACTGTTTGGCTGCAGGCGGTGATAGAAGTGGCAATAAAGCAGCAGAGAGAAGGCTTTGGTATCGGAGCAGGGACTCGTGGGTGGGATGGGATGGGGATGGTTTTCTGTTTGCCCCACTGTGTTCTCTGTGCTGCTCTGCCCGGGGAAGCTGACCTCTGCAGACTGTGTCACCTGGGCCCCCTGATCTCTCCACCAGTAGAGGTCCTGGCTGGGAAGAGGGAGAGACGAGTTAGGGTATTTGTTTCCCCCATTCCCTGCCAGCCTCCCTTTTTGCCTGTCTGAAGCTCTGGTGGTGGTTGTGGTTCCTCCATGGTCACAGCTTTGCTGAGTGGCCTCTCCTGTGTCCCGTGACCCCAGTTGGCATCGGGCTTTGGTAGAGCTATTTCTGTCCTGGTGCCACACTAGACCTTGTTAGTTTTCTTCATCCAGTCTATGCCTTTAGAAATTGTCACATCACTAAACCCTTCAGTAAAACCCTTTCGAATGTGTCATTTATTTTCTGTTGCCGCCCTGACTAGCTTACCTGGGTGCAGAGGAGGTGGGGACAGAGCAGGTCAGGGCTCCAGCTCAGCTTTATTATCCCTCTTTGTCAGGGTTTCCCAGAGCAAGAGAGAGAATTTGGACAAATGAATGAGGGACAACGCTCTCCTGAGGGTTTTCATTAAGGGGCGAGAATCACTGCCGCTAGCTCCTTTGAAAGCAGAATTAAGAGCCTATGCAGGAAGGCACAGCAGGAAGGCTCATGGTTAGACCACAGGGAAGGAAGCAGCCACTGCTGGAGACCTACCCTGTGCTGGTCACTGACAAGCTGTCTCATTAAACCTTCCCGGACCCTCAACCCCTCCTAGTATCTTATCCCCATTTTACAGATGAGAAGACTGTGGCCCAGAGAGGTAAAGATCTGGGGAGCAGGATGGGAGCTTCACTCTGTCTCAGTTTCTCTGGCAAAGAGAAGCCTCTGGCAAAGAGAAACCTTGTGATCAAGGGATTGGGAGGGTGACAGATAAATCTTGGCTTAAGTGTCAGCATAGCACTGGGAATCTGGAGTTAGACAGCACTGGCTTGACTCCTTGGATCTGCCTCTTTAGTAGTTGTGTGATACTGGGCGTGCCTCTGTTTCCTCATCTATAAAAATGGGGCTAGGCCGGGCGCGGTGGCTCAAGCCTGTAATCCCAGCACTTTGGGAGGCCGAGACGGGTGGATCACGAGGTCAGGAGATCGAGACCATCCTGGCTAACATGGTGAAACCCCGTCTCTACTAAAAAATACAAAAAACTAGCCGGGTGAGGTGGCGGGCGCCTGTAGTCCCAGCTACTCGGGAGGCTGAGGCAGGAGAATGGCGTAAACCCGGGAGGCGGAGCTTGCAGTGAGCTGAGATCCGGCCACTGCACTCCAGCCCGGGTGACAGAGCGAGACTCTGTCTCAGAAAAATAAAAAAAAATAAAATTAAATAAAATTAAAAAAAAAATGGGGCTAATGATAATAGCACCTGCCTTATAGGTTGTGGAGAAGGTTGAATTTGTAGTTATGAGGTGCCCAGGAACAGTGCTGGCACACAGTGAGCGCCATACACAAGTGTTAAAGAATGGAGCCTCCTGCTCTCTCCTTATTTTCCACCCCCTGCCCTCTTCTCATTGCCCACCTCCCCTGCCTTCTCCTCACCATCCTGAAAAAGGGTGAACAGCCACCCCGGAGCCCCTGAACAGGCATGTTGGTCCCAGGCCCTTTGTGAGCATGCTTTGCCCTGCCCTGCCCCCTGTCATCACCATTCTGGACGGAGCAGGAAGGATGGAGACACTTAGTTGGGCTATCCACTCCAGGTCCAATGCCAGTGGGATCAGCTTCAATGGGATGCGTGCAGACCGGCCTCTTCTCCCCAGCCCCCTCAACTTCCCAGAGCTGCAGGGGGCCCGGGAGTTCTTGGTAACAGCACATTAAACCTCTGTTTGTGGGAACTTTAATTTAAACACAAATTAGAGACGGCAAATGACTCTGGCAGCCAGATAAGCCATCCCGGGAGAACAAGGAGAAAGCCAAGAGAATCAGCCCAGGTAAGGCCTGAATTTAAACTGCTGGTGATACCCAGAAGCCTGGGACAGATGAAATGTAGGGGTCCTGAATGAAGAACCCCAGAAGCGCCACACCCCAGTTGCCCTTGCTCTGGGCTCTATGCTACCTCCTTCTACTGTGTTCTCTCTATTTCTATCTTTCTGCAAAATTCTAACCTGATTCTTTGGCTCCATCCCTCCCCACTCCCACCCAACTGTTTTAGAGAATGCACTTTCTTTACTTTGCTTCTCATCTTCTTCTGTGACCTACTATTCTGAGAAAGTTCTACTTGTTATCTAACCTCCGTCTATGCTACTACGTTTAGAGTCTAATACGTCCTGCTTAGTGGTAGCTCTGGGGGTTTCTGTTCAGGTGGCAAACGTGGTGTAGTAAAAACAACCTGAAAAAGACCTGGGTGAACTTCTCTGCATCTCAGTTTCCTCATCTGTATGATGAGTGTGTGAGATAAGAATCTCTAAGGACTTGTAAGCTTTGACTTCTCACAGAAAATCTGGGGACAAGTACATCCCAGGAAATCTCTTTTGTTCTGGAACCTGTGAATTTTCCACTGTTCTACTGTTTGGGAGTGAGGGTGAGGAGAGCAGTCAAGCCTGTCGATTGCTTTCTGGGGAGGGGTCTACAGGCTTTGCTTCCACCCCTCCACCCACAACCCAGGCGCAGGCCAGGCTCAGGCCCAGGCCCAGGCCCAGGAGAGAGGCTGCCTTTCCAGTTCTGCTAAGGCCTGCTGAGCCCAGCTCTGTGGGGCTGTGGCTGCTAAGATGTTGTCTCTGTCCTCTGGGGTAGGAGCAACATATGTTCCCTCTGTCACAGCACCTGTGAGGGTGGCAGAGGGATGGCACCTCCCAAGAGGGCAGAGTTCCATCTCTCCAGCTGACCTTGAAGAATCTTTTTATCCTGCTTTTCTGGGAGGCTTAAAGTGAAGGCGAAGGGAGATATCACCACATCCCCAAAGCCCCCACTAAATGGGGAGCTATTGTCTTTCATCTTTCATGCAGGGTAAAAGAAGACACCTTGGCTACAGCAAGAGGAAAGAAGGTCAAACCACAGGCAGAACTTTCAGGTTGGGTGTTAGAGCAGACTGTGATCCCAAGAGGTCATCCAAGACCCTTGGTTTCAGAGGATGCCTATGAGGCCCTGGTCCCTGGCTGGGGTGGGGACAATAATCCCAACAGCTCAGGCCAGACTGACTTGGGAGTCAGAAGGTCCCTGGGACTAGAATAGAAGGACTTTGGCATTTTCCCTGGCCTAGGGCCCTTAGACAGAGGTGGGCAGCTGCCATCAGGGGCCTGGGGCCCAGCTGTGTCCCTACCTTCCCTGCCTCCCCCCTCCTGAGTGCCTGGCTGTCCCTGGAGCCCCAGGCTTGCCCGCCATCTGGGCAGCTCAGAGGAGAGCCCACTGCCAAGGGAGTGCCAGCATTGATTTATAGCCCACAACCTTGGCAGGCTCAGGCTGTGTGCCCGATCCGCCTTTGCTCAGGAAAGAGATGCTCCTCTTAAAGGGACAGTGCAGAGAAATGCAGGAATGTCCAGGATGAAAGCTTGGCAGGGGGCTGGCAAGGCTGACCTCCAACCATCAGCACTCTGGGTGACTGCCACTCCCTAAGGAAACTTCTCCCTAGGGAACCACCCATCATGCCTGTTATACACTATCCTTTGTAGACTTGGCCCAACTGTGACATATTAATATGTTTACTGTCAGTCTCTCCCACTGGACTGTAATCTCTAGGAGGGCAAGAATCAGATCCATTGTGCTCATTCCTGAACACTCAGCACCCACCACAGTGCCTGGCGCCTAATAAGATCTCAGTAAGAATTTGTCAAGTGTAGGAAAGAATGAATAAATGAAGGTCCTTGTCCGTAAGGTGGAGGGAAGCCCATGTGTCTTCTTAGTGCCTGCCATGGTTTCCAAGACCCCGCAGCATCTGCTGCTACTCCCAGGATCTCTCCCTCCAGGACCCTTCCTCACCCCTGTCTTATCAACCCTGGACAAGTGGGGCCAATCTTATCTGGATACCCTTGCCTCCCCACTTTCCTTGAGTCACTTCTCTTAAATCCTTCACACAATGTTCTTTTCCTCCCATTTTCCTTCCTTCAAGATACTTTCTCAGATTACTTACTGCCTCTGTCCCTGATTCAGATACTCTTTAAGATAATCTTTTTTTGTTTTTTTTCTTCTTGAGACAGAGGCTCCCTCTGTCACCCAGGTAGGGGTGCAGTGGCACAGTCTTGGCTC